>NW_005286203.1:0-498 GCF_000412655.1 Myotis brandtii
GAGGCGTGGGCCCTGGCGACCGGCCAGCCACGGTGCAAACCTCATTGCTCCCCGAGCCAGCGGTGTGGCCGGGGCAGGTTGCTGACGATTTTAATCTCACGCGTCCTTATCGGTAAAGGAGGGACCTCAATGAAAAGGCAGTGCTGTGCCTGCTTCAGAGCGGTGGCGAGGAAATGGGAGAGGAGAGGCCGAGGAAGGTGTTGGCACACGGCGCACGCTCATCGTAAGCATCATGAGTCGTGTCGGTGTACAGAAAGTGGTAGTGATCCCTTCAAGAATAACTCACACGAGCCAGATTCCTGGCGTGAACGCCTTCTAGAATTCAGAGCGGTGGAAGGGTGAGTGTGAGTTAGTACCTGGCCGTTCAGTCTTCATTTCTCCCCCTTTTAAAATTCCAAGGGGAGTCAGGTGTGATGGATGCTGGGAGGAACGGGGCGAGTGGGGGATGTCAGTGTTCGTGTGATTAAGTTTGCTTCTCAGCGTGGTAGGGGGACCTTG
>NW_005286204.1:0-498 GCF_000412655.1 Myotis brandtii
TTAGAGGTGATCTGATTTTCAAAGGAGTCATTCTGTAAACTGAATTCACTAGTGGAATTTCATTAATGGAAATATTTTAGCTCCAAATCCTCCAGGGAGAAGCAGGCAACTAATTAAAAATAGCATATTGTGACTACTCCTAGAATACTCCAGTAGTAAATTGTGCTGCTCTGGTGGGGGATAAATCATTGTTTTCCTCTAAAAGCTGCCACACAATTTTTAAAATTACTTTCTGAAAGTAACATTTGCATTCCTCTGACAGTGGCATTTATAATATGTGAACACCTTGAGCAAAATTTTCTATCTGCCAACTTAATAATTTACTTTTATAAACTTAGTTTCACATCAGATATTCTAATGCATTTTGCAATGCATAATGCCAACATGTCTAGAGGCATATGCTTTTCTGGAATTTGTCAAACAGCTCAGCAATCTTATTTAACCTGAATATACTATTCTATATTATAACAAAACATAATTTTGAGGTTACCAGGACCA
>NW_005286205.1:0-498 GCF_000412655.1 Myotis brandtii
CGGAAAGTCGAGTCTGTGCTTTTCAAGAGCAGTTAATAAAGTGTTACACCTGGACCCCAACGTGCTCTGCCCATTGCTGCTATCTACACACAGTGTTTATTCAGCCTCCCCACACGTTGAAAAGAATATACCAAGTGTGAGAGCTGGTAGCCTTTATTTCCCCTTGATATCGACCTGCAATATCCAAGTCAGCCCCCTTATTTCACAGCATGACTTCCCTTAGCAATGTATGGGCCTTTGGTTTGAATACAAATTTGTGAACTTTCCCTTTTCTTACAAGATTGCAATTTCTGAGGATAGGACCCACGATGTTCTGTTTCTAAAAGGTTTCCAAAATATATCTGATGGTCAGTCATGTTGGGAATCAGTGAACTAAGTCAGGATAAACTAAAAAAATACTGGTAACTGTATTTCAATTGAAGTTTTAGCTTTCTGTCTGGTATATTAATTAAGATACAACTCAATAATAAAAAGACAAATTACCTGATTAAAAATGGG
>NW_005286206.1:0-498 GCF_000412655.1 Myotis brandtii
CCTAAAGCAACATTGTGTCCCAAAGAACTGTTTGTAAGTATAAAAAGAAAGCAGACATTTATGGCTGCAGGACTGAGCACTACTGGACTAAAAATTAAAAATTCTCTGTAAAAAAAAAAATAATAAAATAAAATAAAGAACCTAAAATGAAAATTGTAGATTGAATTCTGTATATTGTTTATGCTATAAAAATATAAATTTAGTCAATAGATTTTTACTTTAGGAAAAATTTTAACTCTCTTTAAAAATATTGTAAATGAATGTATATTGATATGTTTTGAGCCAAAATAAAATATTTACCATGGGCTTATATAACTTTCATGATCCCCTGCTTTAGCCAACTTTTTAATTATCTAATTAGATACCAGTCCCAATAGCCTTTATTGTATTTCTGCCATCATCAGAAAAGTACTGGGAGAAAAATCAATTGGAGGACTTTGCTTCTTTATGAAGACAAAAATGAGATGAAATTAATTTAATTTGGCAATAAAACTATAT
>NW_005286207.1:0-498 GCF_000412655.1 Myotis brandtii
CATTTTTCCTCACTACCAACCATTAGAGTAGATTATTCTTTAACTTTGTTCAATTTTCATTACAACTTGTTTTAATAAAATCTTTAAAAGGGTCTTTAGTTTTCTATTGCATTCCAGATGAAAATGGTAGTGTAATTATTACCACTTCTAAATTTGTCTGGCTTCAATTTTCTTCATCTTTTTAATTTGGTACTTTCAAATGAAATTTTAATTATGCATAAAATTAATAAAGGGCAATTTATATTACCATTGGGTGTCAACTGGTTGTGTGGTGATATATAGAAAGCTGGATCTTTGATGGATTTTTTTATAACTGGAAAAATAATTAAATGGTCATTTCATCATTATCAAGAAGTTATTAAAGTATTGCTCCTTATACAAAAGTACTTTGTCCAGCTACTTGAAAATGAAAAGCAGAAAGAGCTGTGCATAGGTGTTAGAAATAAGGCGAGCCCCTAAACCAGGGGTCCTAGTAGAACACAAAGGATACTCAGGAGC
>NW_005286208.1:0-498 GCF_000412655.1 Myotis brandtii
GCATGGGACGACGCTCAACCAAGTGAGCCACATGGGCCAGGGCTCGAGATGGATTTTTGCCATTAACTCAAGTGGGTCTGAGAATTCCAACACACTGCTAAGCCCTGTTAGAGAAAAAGTAACACAGCACTCGCTCACCAGGAGCTGGCATCCAGAGCCAACCCAGGATTCAGAAATGCCCTTCAGGCTTATGTTGCTTTGTGTCATGAGTTTCACAACATGAAATTTTGGTGACATGTCCCTCTGCCCTGCCTGGGTTAGGGAGCAGGTCTGCTGTGGCCTTTAGCTTTGGGCCCTTGCCATTCATGACTGCCCTCAGGCTCTTAACAGGTCACTCTACCACAGATGCTGCCCTGTATCTGGAAAAGAACTTAGGGTGCATAAATGTGCTGTTGCCCATCTGGAGATGACAGGCCTCACATCCAGTGGTTTCCCAGACGACGGGATCAATCGAAAGCTGAGCCGTCCTGCCCAGGCTTTGTGTCTGCAATGTGGTGG
>NW_005286209.1:0-498 GCF_000412655.1 Myotis brandtii
AAAAAAAAAGATCCAGTTTTCGATTCAGCATTTCAAGAATAACAGAGAAAGTAAGGTCTAGTTTCAGAGCCTTGTAAGCAGCAATGAGAGTGGCTAAGCAACAACTGGGGTGTGGTGGGGGTGAGAAGGAACTCCCCCACTGCTAAAAGGAAAACGAAACAAGGGCGTTATCTCTTTGCTTCATTGCGAACAGGACAAGCGTATAATTGAAACCACACCATGTAACACCTTTCACATACCGCCTTCTGATGTCAGCTAACTGCTTACTGCCTGCTAATCTTATCTCCCGTCGATCTTGTACCGCATTATAATTAGCTGCACACACTGCATGGAGCCAGGACACACAGTGCACTCCCAATAAATATTTCTTGACTGAGTGTGCACGATGCAGGTAGGTTTTCTTTCTGGCCTCACACGTGACTTGTTTCTGCCAGAGAGGTTTCAGCTTTGCTCTTCCTCTTCCCTGGAATGCCATTCCCATCACTGCCTCAGAGCAAC
>NW_005286210.1:0-498 GCF_000412655.1 Myotis brandtii
GCCCCCAGCCCCAGCCTCCCCCTGGCCACTGGGGTGGGGGCGGCATGTAGTCCCCTCCCACCCATCTGCTTGCTCAGCTCCTCCTGAGCTGTCATGATGCAGCCTCCTCCTCAGAGGTGGTGATGGTCGGCTAACTATCATATTCCCTGTTTATATATGTAGATGGGGATTTAGCATGACATAAATTAAAATTAAATCATCCATATAATTAAAAGACACTTTTTTCTCATTTTAAATAAAAAATCATTATGATGATTTTACAGAAAAATTGTCTTGAAAAATTGTATGAAAAGGAAACCTTAAAATTGCCTAATATTACACTAGTAATTTATGGCCAAAAACCTGTTAAATAGCCACTAACCATCACAGAAGTAACCAGCATTGCAAGCAATTATGGATGCTGTGGCAAAAGGGTACCATATTACATTATCATATTGCTTGTTTTAAAAATAAATTTTTAAGTCAACACCAAAAATTCTGTCAGGGCTATACCTGCTG
>NW_005286211.1:0-498 GCF_000412655.1 Myotis brandtii
GATTGAAGGTTGACATGTAACACATCCTCACATTATTGAAACAAACTCACCTTGTTGTTCTTTCTCATGTAGTCAGAAAGGAAAACCTCTGTGAAATGACAAGATGGCCTTTAAGCTCCTGTTTGGCAATGGCACAAGTGACTTGGGCTTACTGTGGTAGGGTAAGGGTTAGCATTAGGGTTATGGTTAGGCCAAAGTCATGTGGCCAAGCCTCAGACTGTGGCGGTAGAATATATAATTCTTTCATAGAGAGAGTCACTAGAGAGGACATTTATAAAGATGAAGAATGAATGTGTTGAATAAATAATACAATCTGCCATAGGTGCCATGGAAAGTCCTAGGTATGCACTCTGCTCAAGATAAAATATGGCATTTTCTGTGGAGGGTGCTTATCTCTAAAATTGTATTTCATGGGCAATATCTACATCTTTCAGTGTTTTTATTATTAGATGGGAGTTCTAATCTTTTTGTTATATCAAAATTTTCTCTGTATCTCCT
>NW_005286212.1:0-498 GCF_000412655.1 Myotis brandtii
GTCTATTTGCATATTAGCATTTTATTATATAGGATATTGCAAGAGAAACAGAGAGCAGCTAAAGAAAGTACTGTTCGGTTTTCAATCCAAATTTAGAGAAAATATTTCCAATTCAGGACTTTTGGGGTTAGACAATATAACTTTCTCATTTTCAATCCCTCCAGCAGGTAAAACTGTTTAAAGTAAGAAGTTTTGTAAGAGATAAAGATCAATAAAATGGGGCCTCAGAGTAAATATCAAATTAAAGTTGCAGCTGTTTGATCCTTTGTTTAGACCTCTGAAAGATTTAAGTCAATTTTCATAGATCCTCTCACCTAGACAAAATCACATCCTAGAATCTTAAGGGAATTTGACCACAACACATTTATTCTCATCCCAAACTAGGAAGAGAACTATGTCATGATACTTGTGGGTGCGAGCTTTTGCCAAATGGAATAGATTTTAAATTTTATATCTAGAAAGTCCATAGCATTTTTTAAAATATGTTTTTATTGATTT
>NW_005286213.1:0-498 GCF_000412655.1 Myotis brandtii
GTTGAGAACCACTGCTAGATTGAAATAAAGCAAACACTTTCTGAATGCCATATGGTCAGGAGAGGGCTGCACTGCAGTGACAAGCTCCAAATCTAAATGGCTCAACACCTCTACTGTTTATTTCTTGTTCACCCCAAGTTGGCTACAGTTATGAACAACTTCAGGGCAGCAGTCCCCATGTGGCATTGCAATGAATCAGGTTGCTTCTACCTTTTGGATTTATTATGTCAATAACTTGTCTCCTCTACAATTACCACAGCAGGGGAAGAGACTGGAAAATTGTTTATGATTCTTCACTGCCTCAGCCAAGAAGTGACAAACATCAGATCTGCACTCATTTTCCAGTCCGGAATGAGTCATAGGCTTTGTTCGTCTGCTAGGGGACTGAGAAGAGCTTTCTTTTCTGTGCACAAAAGAGCAGGAGAACCAGATACTGGAGAACCTTCAAAATCGTTATCACACCATAGCTGCATCTTTAAGGCTGTGAGGTTTTGTTGT
>NW_005286214.1:0-498 GCF_000412655.1 Myotis brandtii
GTCAATTTGCATATTCGGGTTTTATTATATAGGATGCAGCACAGGCAACAACAATACAGATTGGAAGATGTTGTGGGAATACAGAGGAGGAGCTCCCACTCATGCTTAGGGGGCACAGAAGGCTTCCTGGAGTGAGTGACATTTTAGATGATTGTCCTTCTGATTGGTGGACAAATGGGTTGAATACCATAGTTCATTTCCATTCATAGCAAACTTGATAATCAGTGGATATTGACTTCTGTTGCATCTTCAATAACTCAATAATATATCCATTAAGGACATCTTATAAGGTACTTTGAAATGCCCATATAAAAAAGTGCATTTATTAAAATAGAGTCAAGCCAAACTATTAACCCAGCCATAAACTCTAGAACAAAATACTTGGTTTCTAACTGACAAAAAAAAGAAAAAAAGAATTAACAACAACAACAAAAAAAGGGAAACAAAGAGTGAGCTGCCTATAGGTCCTGAGCTGATTATTGTTTTGTTGTTGTTGTT
>NW_005286215.1:0-498 GCF_000412655.1 Myotis brandtii
AAAATCAATGGAAAAATATTCTCTGGTGAGGATTAACTAAAAATAAATAAGTAAATAAAATAAAATTGGCATAATAACAACTACCTCACAGGGTTGAAATGAGATTTAAATGAGTTAATGCATATGAAGGACTTAGATAAGCGCTCAGTAAGTATTAACTATTTCTGTTGTTATTACTTAACTGAGTTTGGTCTTGGGTTTCTCTAATTTGCCATTGGAAGAGGACTACCAAGTCCAAACTATATAACCTGCTTATAAGGCTGACACCTCCATTCCCTTAGCATGTTTTTATTGAACTTCTAAAGCTCCCCAAATGCTCATGATGCTTCAGGCCTTGTTTCCAGGTGTATAATGTTCTTTCTGCCCAGAATGCACTTCCTCATTCACCTGGCAAAGTCAAATAAGACGATTCTAAACAGCAAGAAGAAGCAACTAATTCAGGACACCTAGGAATTGTGGGTCTGATTGTGCCATTGATTATTGCTGATCTCCCAGTAA
>NW_005286216.1:0-498 GCF_000412655.1 Myotis brandtii
GTTAAAGGAAAATGTACAGGAAGCTCAAGCAGGGCTGGGATAATGCCTGTTTTCACTAGCCAGACTGGAAAAACCAATAATCCACAGGACATTGTGTAGAGTACTCAGATAGCTCATGCATCTGCAGTAGGAAATAATTAGCCCCAGACTAAACACTGCTCTGATTCCACCTATAAATCTTAAAAGCAAGAATGAAAAATGTTTCCAAGTACCTTAACGGCATATCAAAAACAAAACTCAAGATATTTACAGAAATGCAAAATGCTCAGCTCTCAAAAAGGCAAAATTCACCACATCTGACATCTAACCAAATATTACAGGTATGCAAAGAAGCAGGAAAATAAAACCCGTATTGAAGAGAAATATTAATATATTCAAACCAAACTAAACTAACACAGATGTTAGAATAAGCAAACAAGAACCTTGAAACGGTTATTAAATTGTATTCCTAATATTCAGAGAGCTAAAGAAAAGATTTAACAGGTTAGTAAAGACATG
>NW_005286217.1:0-498 GCF_000412655.1 Myotis brandtii
TTCATGCCCTTTCGGTCCACAGGCCAATGCTCTGTCCACTAAGCCGAACCGGTCAGCTCAGTGTTTTTTTACTCAGATTGTCCAGGTTTCATTGTGATCTTTCTTTTGCAGTGTTTGTGGTTCTTGGAACTTGTATTGCGGTGCAACTGGGGACAAATCCCGATTGGATGTTCTTTTGTTGTTTTGCTGGGACGTTCATGTTCTATTGTGCGCACTGGCAAACATATGTTTCTGGAACATTGCGATTTGGAATGTAAGTAGCACTTAATGGTTATTTTGTTTTATCTTTCAAGCAACAAGAATGTTGCTTATAGGTATTTGAATATTAGGTATTGGTCAGATTACAAAATTAGTTTAGTAAATGAAAGAAGTTGAGAACCCTCATTATTCTAGCTATTACCTAAGGGTCTCCATTATGTGTCCTTCTATCACAGTTTTTTTGGTTTTTGATTTTTTTTTTAATTGATTTCAGAGAGGAAGGAAGAAGTAGAGAGAGAG
>NW_005286218.1:0-498 GCF_000412655.1 Myotis brandtii
GCAGAGGAGGAGCAGCAGGAGGAGAGAGAATGGGTCATGGAACACTTTGAAAGGGAGGTCCTATCTGGAGGTGGACATGCAAATTTCAGGGGTTGAAGAGGGACTGAGTGGGTGGACACAGGCTTGAAGATTTTAGCAGGAAAATGACCGAGATCGGATAGCAAGTAGGTAGACAGGGATTAAGATTAAGCATGAGATAGTTTTTTGGATCCCTAAACATATCCATGAATGAAGAGAGAAATGACTGCAGGCTCTAAGCAAGGGTTCATTCCCCACAGGGCCTTGTGTCTCTGGCCTCTTTGTGGTGCTTTGGGCCTGAAGCAATACTAAATTATGTTAAAATATCTAGTGTGACTAAATGTTCCTTTTAAGGTAGACGGACATAAAAAATATTGATTAATGACTGGAAAATGAAAAGCTTAGCATCGTGAAATAATGTCCCCATTAGCTGCTGACAAGTCCCAGGACTTAGTAACAGACCTCTTATTAGGGCCATTC
>NW_005286219.1:0-498 GCF_000412655.1 Myotis brandtii
GCCTGCCAAACGGGTCCGAGGCACAAAGAACACTGGCATTCTAGGGTTCTGAGCGTCTATTTCCCGAGGGCCCTACCATCAGCATAACTATGAAATTAAATTTGCTGATTGGATTGCCTTTTTTTTTTTCCAATCAGGAAATATGTCCAGGCCGCAGCAGCCCTTCCAAACTCCTGGGCTTCCCGCAGAATGCGCTCAAATGACACTGGAAGCGTTTCAAAACACCCACTCCTCCCCCTGCTCCAACTTCTCTCTCCCCCCAACAGATGGTGCAGACCTGGTGAGGGAGCCCATCGTGCCCGGCTCTCACGCCATCCATGGTGCTCGGTGGAGACAGATTCTTCTGCGTCCCCACATCATTCCTCCTTACAGGGTGTGGGGACGGGTCCTCCTTAAAGGAGTGGAGGAGACTGCTACCTTCCCCCCGTCCGCCCAGCCAGCACTCAGAGCTGCGTCTCTCCAGCGCCAAGGCCCAGGACCTTGATAGTGAAGGAAGGC
>NW_005286220.1:0-498 GCF_000412655.1 Myotis brandtii
CTGTCTTTTCCTCTCTCTTCCACTCTCTCTAAAATCATTGGGAAAATATCCTCAGGTGAGGATTGAAAAAATAATAATAAAGTCCTCATTGAGTCATTCAACTACATGAAAGAAACAAGTGCCATGACAATGCATTGGGGAACAGGGTTTGGCCAGAATCAATTGTCTCCAATTATCTAACCAGAGCTTCTGCTGTCTGCCGAAGCCACCCCTGAGCATTTAAGTCACCTGCTCTTCACCCCTCTTCTGCAGAGATGATTTGCAAATAAAGTTCCTTTGCTGACCTGCCCTTGGGGTTGAGGTATGAGTGAGAGGCCAGAAGGGCAGTGTGGAAAGAGGTCCTGGTGGGCTGGGCCGGGAGCCCAGGGTTGAGAGAGCCAAGGCCGGCCAGCGAGGTCAGAGACACTACACCTTTGCTGGGACCTTCCACCTCTGCCTTCTCCTAGATCCTGGAAAGCAAAGCACTTTCAAGGCAGAAACCCCCGCCTGCAGAACAAG
>NW_005286221.1:0-498 GCF_000412655.1 Myotis brandtii
TAACATTTAAAATAAGAGTTTAAATATATCCTTCACTTGTCATGTAAGTGAGAGTTAGCCTGGGCACATATGGTTTAATTAAGCAAAGCAAACTCCAGATCGTCTATTGAATTTTTAGAACACATTCCTTTTGCACATTCTTAGTTACAAAGCCAGGGGGAGGAGTGAGTTGATGTCAGCCTAAGAAACTGCTTCGCTGGCATGTGTCTCCTGCCAATTGGCTAATTCTCAAAAGGGGCTCATTCTGCCACTGATTGGTTGGCTTTTGCTCTGTGTTTACTAGTTAGTTGTCACTGATTGTTCAGAAAAGATTTAAACTAGTTCTGATGGTGATTTGTTACCATGACAATACAAATGTCAGTGTTTTCTTAAGAGTGAAGTACCTTTTTATTCTCAGTAAAATTCACCTAGATATCTTCTTCAACTTACTAAAGGCATGTGAATAGTCTCCCACAGAGGCAAGCAGTCAGGTCACATCTATACCATATTCGGGGAAAT
>NW_005286222.1:0-498 GCF_000412655.1 Myotis brandtii
ACGCAGTAAAAAGCAGGCAATGTGAAGCGTTTGCTTCGTTGCTGGTGTGTCATGGGACTGCTGTGTCCCCCGCACCTCACTGTCAGAAATTTGTACACAGAACTTCTTTTCTAGTTTACAGAATTTACTTATAATGACAACCGTCCTCTTGACACTTAACAGCAACCTCAATAAAAGTGAAGTAAGTACCAAAGGTAGGGAAAAGCTTGTCTTTCAAATGGCTACGAACCAATGCCTCCAACAAAGATGACTCTCAAATACGTAATGTTGAGTGAAAAAGGCAGACACACAATGTATATGGTTAAGATTCCATTCATAGGAAGTTCAAGAACAGCCAAAATGAATGTATGGTGACAGAAATCAGGGAGCGGTTGCCTCTGAGTGGCACCATTGACCAGGAGTCCTGGGGTAAAAGAAATAGTTGTTTAGCTCAGCTGGTGTGGCTCAGTAATTGAGTGTCAACCTATAAACCAGGAGGTTACAGTTCAATTCCCAGTC
>NW_005286223.1:0-498 GCF_000412655.1 Myotis brandtii
GGAATCTCGTATAGCAGGCCCATTCTAGTTCTGTCTTGTCATAATAACAATGTCAGCTTGTTCTTCAGATTTTTATAATTCATAATTTAGCCTGATATCCAGAGTGGCACATAATTTATGATGCTCAGTGAGAAATAAAAATGCACAGACTCTTGTGAAATAATTCATAGTAACTGCAACATGGCAAAAGCAGAGCCATGGACCAAGTGCAGAGCTTCTGAGTGCCAGCCAGCCCCGGTGCTACTACTGCTTGCATGCCTATGGCACTGGCCCTGCCTGCAATCCGTGGATCTAAGGGAGAGATGCTGCCAACCTACTGGTAAAACAAAAAGAGCAGATGTAAGCTACCAAAATCAAGATAAGCCTGAAGTAAAATACATATTTTGCCATAATGCCTGAAGGTGGAGAGAGCTGCAGTTTTTCAAACTTTTTCTTCCTCCCTGAGGCTACTTATAAGAAGGTAGATGCATTAGATTTCAGAGTTTGGCCTGGCCAGCG
>NW_005286224.1:0-498 GCF_000412655.1 Myotis brandtii
TTTTTTTATTTCAGAGTGAACTTACATATTCAATGACACCTCTTTTTCCAGGGAGGGTAGAAAATAGTAATAAAATCAAAGCTTGAAAATTTGGGGTAAATATCTAGCTGTGCTCTGAAATCCAAAGCAAGAATTTAATGTTTTCCTTTCCCTGGCCCACTTCTTGGCAGTTTATAATACCCTTAAGAGTGTCAGTGCTAGTGTTTTCAAAACCTTGATTCATTCACAATCTGCTGAGGGCACTTTAGCACTTTCAGTATTTTTCCACCAGGTCGAGTTTACTGCAAGGGCGACTATGTATTAGTAAGGGTTAGATCTGAAGGAGAGACCTAACCTAACAGGGTGGATTAGTGTGACTGGCTTTTGGGAGTTTTCATCTTGTCCATGTTACTAGTAAGCATATACTCCACCTGCTGTCATTATTTAATTTAGGGCAGTTGGGATGTTAACAAGAATATAGAAAGAATGTTCTCCACAGAAGTAGAGTTCAAAATTAAA
>NW_005286225.1:0-498 GCF_000412655.1 Myotis brandtii
CCCCCCAACAGGTGGTGTGGAGCGAGGGGCTTGCTCAAGGTCACACAGAAAGCCGCCTACCCTCAGGTTATGCCCTCCATCCCCGTGCACTCCCCACTCTGCTTCCCTGCCTGTCAGATGCTGGTGCTGCCTCGTTTCTGCGAGGAGGCTGCTGCTGAGATAGGAGATGGCATCCGCGATGGGAGATGTGGAGTTACCGTGAAAACTATGCGTATCTGAGGGCGGTAGCCTAGAAAGGGGTGGGAGATGGGGCTAGAGGAGAGTGAAAGGGATTTTATATTAATTAGAAGACTTTTTAGTTTCAAGCAACAAGGAACTCAAACTCTCAGGAGCTGGAAGGGCCTGGAGGGGGCCGGGGTCCCTGGAACCTGGTGTAGGAGCCGCTGAGGCGCCAGGGCTCTTCCTGTGCTTCCTCCCATTTGGCTTCATTCTTCAGTGCAGGCCGGCGTTCCCCTTGCACAGCGGCGGCGGGCAGCCCTGCAGTGTCGGATCTCACAG
>NW_005286226.1:0-498 GCF_000412655.1 Myotis brandtii
AAGATACACACACAGCCACTGACGTGGACTCTTGTTCGCACTGTGAGGTGTGCCCCGCACCGTGAGCCCTTGGGTTGAAGTTTGTGTCCATCTGCTTCAGTGTTGGCCACAGAGCAAAGGCCTGGAGAGCACACCCCCAGCTCCAGGCCGTGAGGTGGACAGAACACAAGTGTCCTGTGTTTTCTTCATTTCACTTTTCCACATTTCCTGAATTTCTGCCAACAGTATGCGACTTACAAACCAAAATAAACTCAGCCACTGGTGTGTGTGTGTGTGCAGGTGGTGTGTCTGAGTGACTTCCGAACACCACTCCTCCCAGTCCATCCTGGGGGCTCCCAGGCAGGAGGGTTCCCAAGGTGGGTTTCCACAGCTGACAAGGGCTTTCCTAGCAGAGAAATTCACAAATACAGCAAACTTCACGCATTTATCAACAAACTCACATTTCCAAAGTTGGTGCCCTTACCTTTTCCAGGACTAAGGTTCTGGTCTATGAAGACC
>NW_005286227.1:0-498 GCF_000412655.1 Myotis brandtii
ATTTTTATAATTATTGCAGAGGAATTGTCCCTGTCCCACTTTACAATTGACAGTAGTCCCTGCTGGTTTCACATCTGTGCCTGAGACCATCTATATGGCTGTAGACTTGGAGCAGCTGGGCTTTCATGGACTCTGGGTGGTTTGGAGGCTCAAAAAATTATGCTCATCATGACTCCTGGCTGTATTAGTTGCTGAGTTCACAGACTGTATAATTTTTATTTTTAACAGAGAGTTAAAATTTATAGCCCTGATCTACATACTTTGCTAAGAGCTCTTCTGATAGACAAGCTGTAGCTCGTCTTTTCTTCACTGATTTTAGATTCCAGTGTCCTTTCTCGGACACTCATTTTCCTTTTCCAGGTTGAAATCCATTTCCCTGGGGAGGAATACTGAAGAAAAATAGGAGTGATGTAACCTTGCCTTGCTTCTTTCTTATTGTTTGTTAAGATGAGACCACATTTTCAACCTGAATTATCATCATATTTTTGTCCTAACATA
>NW_005286228.1:0-498 GCF_000412655.1 Myotis brandtii
TGCTAGGTAAGAACAGCGACAAAGATGTAGGGAAGGGTAAGTACATAGGATTATCAAAAGAGATTGGATAGGTTGCTCTTGAACATAAAACTTACCTGACAGTGAAGCCTTTAAAAAATCTGAAAAATAACTTCTTGAATGCTACATTAATGATCTGAGCTTTTACTTTGATTCGGCAAGAAACTTTCAAATGATTATTCACATGATCGGCTTTTGGAGATTTTACTGGTAGCAAAGCCTGGACTGCTTAAGAAAGGAGAACCTCAAGAAAAGGCAACATTTTGATAAAAATTCATTGAGGCATCTGATTTCCATTCAGAGAAAGAGTTCATATATCATTTTTAATTTCTCAATGATAAAAATTCATTGAGGCATCCAATTTTCATTCAGAGAAAGAGTCCATACATCATTTGTAATTTCTCAATTGATGATATGTCTTTCATTTTCAAATCAAAATTTACTTAATACACTTAGATAAATACAATTATGAGGCTGTCA
>NW_005286229.1:0-498 GCF_000412655.1 Myotis brandtii
GTGCATATGCAGTTCTTATGCATGCATTTGCATAGGGAAAGATGGAGCACAAACTGAACAGTTTCAAGGTAATACATGTTTATACAGTTGTACAAAATGCCACAGTGCAGTTTTAAGCTTTAATAATTTCAGAAGGATAAATGCTACAAATTATAAAGATCATCATGTAAAATGGGAACTATTTGAATTTCCCTTCTCCTGTATAATTTTGTGAATGTTAAATAACTCATTTAATTTTCTTTTTGTTTGTTTCTGAGCCTCTGTAGAAACACAAAAATTAAAAATGATCTTTGAAAATGTGGAAAGTTAAACAAGCATAAAAACCTAC
Organism: Myotis brandtii; assembly: GCF_000412655.1. NCBI lineage: Eukaryota > Metazoa > Chordata > Mammalia > Chiroptera > Vespertilionidae > Myotis > Myotis brandtii. Next base: position 329 of record NW_005286229.1, read on the forward strand.
AAATAATTAAACATGCAAATTGTATTTTTCACAACTTGGTAGCTTTTACCCCTCTAAAGTTATTAAGCATAAATACTCACTGTGACATTTTGGACACCTATATATATATTCATATCAGAATATTTTGAAAGTGCTCATTTTGTGCTCCATTCATCCCAATGGATATGTAT
>NW_005286230.1:0-498 GCF_000412655.1 Myotis brandtii
CTGCTATCCCCTTTGCACACAGTAGGTGTTCAACCAGTGCATGAATTAGCTGAAATACCTTGTGGGCAACTGGCAAGGAGGAATCATGGGCAAAAAGACAGCGGGACACAAAGGATGCAACAGGAGAGAGGGCGATGTCAATTTCCAGCCTCGAGGCTGGGTTTGCAAACAAAAAAAAATCTACCATATCTGACGCCATTTGCTAAAGACCAGAATGGAGACGAAGCAAATGAGTGGTGGAGGATGGTGCGCTGGGCTCCCGCCTGACAACGCAGCGTGGGGCCTGCAGGGGCTGCGCTCGGCCATGAGCTCTGGAGTGGTCCCCGGATCCCCCATGCCCCAGGCAGGACTGCAGGGAAGTGGGCACAGTGCAGTCAGGATGGCATGCTGCTAACACTGGTAGCAGGGAGGGGGGCTGCCAACCTGAGGGTGGACCCTTACCTGCCTCCTTAAAGCATTGCGAAGGGTGCCCAGGCTCAGGTGATCACAGCAGGGGCT
>NW_005286231.1:0-498 GCF_000412655.1 Myotis brandtii
GATCTAGGTGCTGAGTTGCATGGGGCCCGCAGCTGCAGCAGTGGGCTTGGTGGTGGGTTGTACAGTCACGGGCAGTAGCTGCTCCTCAGGCAATCTTGGGCAGTGTCTGCTCCTTGGGCAGTTGTGGGTGGTGGCTGCTCCTCAGGTGGTCACAGTGTAGCCACTCCTCACACAGTCACAGGCTGCTCGTGAAGAAATTGCTACTTGTGTGGTCATGGGGCTCCTGCTCCTTATGCGGTCACGGGCCTGCTGCTCCTTGCATGATCGCATGAGGTGGTTGCTCCTGGGGGGGTCAGGGTGTGGCTGCTCCTCCTGCAGTTGTGGAAGTTGGCTGTTTCTTTGGCAGTCAAGTGTGGTGGCTGCTTGCACGGCTGCTGGAGCAGTTGTGGAGCCCTGGGCTGCTGTGTAAGGCTTGGCTGTTCATGCATGTGTAGCTGTGGAGCCCTAGGCTGCTGGGTAAGGCTTGGCTGTTCACCCACAGGGTTGCAGTGACTGGAG
>NW_005286232.1:0-498 GCF_000412655.1 Myotis brandtii
GAATTTCATGCACTGGGCCTCTAATTTATTAATAAATGTATTCATTGTTTAACTCAACCATTTTATAATAGAAGAATCTGAGGCCTTGAGGGGTTAAATGACTTACCTAGGGTTATGGGAGGGTTTGGCAACAGAGCCTCAAGTACAAGTCAGGGCTCTTCACATTCACCTTCCAGGTGGTCTAGGGGAGGCAGTCACTATAACAGAGCAAAAGCTGGAGAGTGAGTGAATGACAAGCCATTATGTAACTTTCTCAAATGGCTTGGCTTCTACCCTCAAATTGGAAAATCAGTCTTGGTTTGGCAATTTAGACTCACTGATTCCTCACCCTCTGTCTTCTTTCTGTGTCAGAGTGATGTGTTTTCTGGCCACTTGAACAGACCCCTGTTTATATTTCTCAACTAGACATGAAACCACTTTATGCTCTGCTAGTTCCTGGGGAAATTTAGGCAATCCTGGGCAGGACTGTTAGATCCCAGGTCATTTGGGATTGCGGAA
>NW_005286233.1:0-498 GCF_000412655.1 Myotis brandtii
TGGTCTTTTCCCTGCTATGTCCCCAAAGTCTAGGCCAGTGTCCAGCACATGGAATGCATTCAACAAATATGTGTTAAAAGGATGGATAACTCAGGACACTGGGGGAATAAGAGGTATAAAGACAACCTCCTTTGAGGCAGGTCTCTGACTCTCTGTGGCGCTTCACCCTGCCAGCTCAGCCCACATTCCACACACACCTCTATGTGTCTCTGAACATGTGAGTCCTCCTGTCTGGGATTTTTGACTCTTTCCTGTTTATCTCACTGTAATTTTTACTCTCATTTATTTTGTTACCAATGAGGTAATTACTAGACAATTTCTCAAGAGTTTATTGGGCATCTGGTATTGCCTCTTTTGTCAATTCAATAAAAATATGCCAGGTTCTAAAGATACAAAGATACATTGTTCTAAGCTCTCAAGATATTAGACAACCATGTTCCCTGCCCTCAAAAAGTTTATTCTCTAGCCCTAGCTGGTTTGGCTCAGTAGATAGAATGT
>NW_005286234.1:0-498 GCF_000412655.1 Myotis brandtii
TTGCTACAATCTCTTTTACTACATAGTGAGATTCAAAGTTAACCTAAACTATCCATCTATTTTATGATTATTATAACAAGTAAAATTAAGAAGGTGAATATTGATACACTATAACTCATAATGTGAATAATTCTATATAGTTTAATAGTTTACACATGTAAATTCCTAAACTAATTGGTTAACTGTTCACCTCTGTTTTCACAATTTTGGAAATTAGAGCCTCCAATTCTAGTTCAGAATATTATTCTCCACAGAGTAGTACTTCATGTAAAGTCTTACTGCATCGCTAAAGACAACAGAACTGAGGTTGAAAAAAATAACATACTGATATGTTTGGGTTTTAAGTTAAGGCTAAATTATAAAAGTAATAAATATGTATATTTTAACAGTGCTTTCTTTTGAGGAGGTAATCTGATATTTCTGGACATCTATAAACAGAAAACGGCTTACTAGAAATAATGTATGTCGCAAAAGTGGTTGTTCTTTTAGTGTAACATT
>NW_005286235.1:0-498 GCF_000412655.1 Myotis brandtii
GCAGCAGACAGACTGACAGTGACCAGGACAAGAGCCTCACGTAGGGTCCTGTGCATCTAGAAGGTTTGCCAGCCTTGCTAACGCTCCCTGCAGCTGGAACTGCAGGTAGACCAGGAGGCCACGTGTCCGTGTAGAATGATGCTGCACCTGGGAACCAATTATCACCAGGAAGAGCGGTAGAGAATGAGGGGAACTAACCTTTTCTAATCCCTGTGACAGAAACCTCTGGGCAGCGATCAATACAGCACGGGTGGGGTGGGGGGGGAGCACAGAAGTCTCTCTCCGAGCCTTCACAGCAGTAATTAAAGGCGGTTTAATGAGAGCCCGAGAGCGGTGTCTGCGTGCAGAAGCAGACGGGCGTGGGGAGCCCGCAAGGGTGTGAGTCACCCTCAACCTCTCTGACTACACGCGGGACAAGGACATCTGGGAGCCAGCCCCCATCAAGGAGGCCTGGGTGCCACCCCCGGAGCCCACAGCGAGGGGAGAGGAAGAGGAAAG
>NW_005286236.1:0-498 GCF_000412655.1 Myotis brandtii
CTAATCTGTCTCATGTCTATTTGATTATTAGACCGGCAGAAAGAACCTTGAGGGTGGAGGGAAGTTAATTCCTCCCCGACCATGGCCATCAACAAGCCAAAGAGAGAGGCTTCGGAAGAAACCAACCGTGCCAGCAACTTGGTCTTGGACTTCCAGCCTCCGGAACTGTGAGTAAATAAACTGCTGTTGTTTAAGCCACCCGGTGTGTGGTACTTGGTTATGGCGGTTCTAGCGAACTACTACAAAGGATTACGCCATTTGCTTTACAGTAAGTCAAGAAAAGAACTTATTTCGGAAAATAACTTTCGTTTGAAAACATGAATCAGAAAGGACCCATCTCAGGGCCCCCTGTCTGGAGTCCATCCTCTGTTCTGAGGAGAGGAACCGGGCAGACGCAGCAGAAGGAGGCGAGTTCCCTGCTTCCACAGGAGCCACAGGGCAGGTCCTGGCTGGGGCCAAGGTCACCCCTGCCAGGATTTCAGTAGGCACTTAAGAAAG
>NW_005286237.1:0-498 GCF_000412655.1 Myotis brandtii
GATTATCAGCCATAACGGGTTTCACTCCAAACAAAGTTACTAGTAAGTCCTTCTGTTACACCTCATAATTGAGTCCTTCCTACCAGTAGCCTCTTTCCATCTCTCCTCTCTGGACCCATGAAACTCAAGTGACAGCCCCCAACATACCCAATAAACAATGACGAGACAGGGCAGATACAGAATAATTGCTATGGACATTGGTTCAAAGGGGGCAAGAAATACAAGATAAAATGGAGTAATTGGTCCATGGTAATTGTAAATTCCACTGGGCAGGTGTCTTTTGGTTAGGTTTCAAGGCCTGAGAACAATTCTCTCTGGGTCTCAGCTCTGCCCTCTGAGTCATTCTTTCTTTTTCTTGAAAGATAACAGGTTTGCAACTGTTACTGGCCTGCTTCGAACCAGTAGAATTTGTGGGTCTAATAGCTTCATTCAATTTTGTAAGTTTTACTTGTACCTTTGGACCAAGTTAGCAATGTTTCTGCTGAAACGTTTTATTTT
>NW_005286238.1:0-498 GCF_000412655.1 Myotis brandtii
AGTAAGGAACATTCTGAGAAGTGTCTTGACTTCAGCAAGATGTATGACATCTTCTGTGATGTCCTCCTGGGTGGGGTAGGATTGAAGAGGAAGCTGAATGGGAGGAGAGGTCGGTAAACTTTCAGCTAGACTGTGACTGTCCCCACGCAGTACCGATCAGTAGGTTTCCGTCTGGAGGGAGGGCTTCCATGTTGAAGGAGCCAGCTTTGTGCTGTTGAGCACTTTTAACAATTTGCATGGCAGTGTGGAAAGTGAGCTGATCGTTCCCCACACGGGAGGGGAGAGTTAATGGGTTTAAAGAGAGAATTAAGATTGAGAAAGAGCTTATGAGGCAGGAAGCAGGCTGAAAGCAAGGTGATGATGTTGAATAGAGAGAAATATACATTTATGCTCTTTGAGGAAAATGCAAACTGAACGCGTGAGGGAGATGGAGCTTAAAAGCATTTCATGTGAAAAAAAGGGAAGTCTGACTGAAAATTCAGTAGGTACCAGTGTTGT
>NW_005286239.1:0-498 GCF_000412655.1 Myotis brandtii
CAGGTGGGGGGACCCACCGTGGGAGGAAGCAGCGCTCTCAGGCTCTAGATGCGTCAGACTGAAAGCAAAGAAGTGGTGAAAGGAGCCCTAGAAAGTAACCACACATCTTTCAAAAATAAAGGGTGAAGGAACAAAGCAACAAGATGCTGGAAAGAATATTAAGCACTTAATGAATTATAGCTATTGGTATAAGATAGTATAAACCTAAAGGGAGGAGTGGAAATACATATACTAGGCTGTCCCATTGGCTAAGGACAGGAGGGAGAGGTGGCACAGAAGAAAGGAGATAGATGTCCCCATCAAAAGACTGTAGAATAAGCAAGGGCTTGTCCACACCAACTTATGTATAATTTTGTTTGCATAAAATCATATATTATGTATACATACATAAAGAGACATACATGTCAGCTACCAGAATATTAGTGATGAGTCTCTCTCTGGATGGTGGATGAATTTCAGGTGATTTAAAAAATATATATGTTTTTATTGATTTTAGAG
>NW_005286240.1:0-498 GCF_000412655.1 Myotis brandtii
AGCTCTGGAGTGCTGGTAGCTGACTTCTCAAGGCCTGGGAATTTCGGGTACTTTCTCTTCTGTCCCTTCTCTTTCTCTTCCTCTTTCTCTCATCATGTGCGTGCCCTGCGGGGTGCTCTGACGGATACTGGCAACAACTGGTTCTATCCAGAGAGCCAGCGCGTGATGGGAAAGTGAGGCCCGGCGGGGCGGGGTCCAGAAACCCGGGTTCCTGTCCTGCCTCTGCCTCTCAGTGCTGCGTGACTTTGGACGAATCTGCTTTGGACGAGTCTCTGCGAGGCTCATCACCCCGCGCTTTCCGCCCCGTTAGGTCAAGGTCAGTTTCCAGGCAACAGTGCAGGGGCCAGTGCACAGCCCTCAGGATGTCTGTATGCACTGCTTCACTGCATTTATTAAGCGCCGTCTTGTGCCAGGCAACCATATGCAAAAGATGAGGGCGCTCTGTGCCTGAGCGGCTCATAGCAGAAAGGGTTAAGCTGGGACCTGGGTAATGCGTGG
>NW_005286241.1:0-498 GCF_000412655.1 Myotis brandtii
CCTGTCGAATGTTCTTCATAAACACTAATCCATCTCTTGTAGCCTCAACTTAGAGACTTTTTAACTGTAAAAGTAATGTAATCAATTACATTATAATGGGCTTTGAAAGTATTGGTGGGATAAAACCTAACCATAACCTTCTTGATATCATTTATGTTTTTAGCGAGCTCCCTTTTAATCTATGTTTTACATAGACATAGCTGTTCCATCATCTGAAAAAAATTATAATAATAATAAGAACTAACATGTAGATTGCACATCCTACAGGCTAAATACCTTTCTCGGCATTTTACACACATTAGCATTTTATTTTCATGGTGAGCCTGTGAGGTAGCTACTCTTATTGTTCCCATTTTACAGATGAAGAAAACAAGACACCAAAGGTAATTGACTTGTCCTAAACCATACAGCTGAGTAAATGGTAAAGCCATGGTTTGAACTCATGAAGTCCACCGAAGCTCCTGCTATATTTCATACACACACACACACACACACACA
>NW_005286242.1:0-498 GCF_000412655.1 Myotis brandtii
GAAATTCTCTCCCTGGGTAGGCAAGGAGAATAGCAACATCTAAGTCTTCTGGGGGAAAAACCCTTCATACCGTGTTCCAAACTGTGTTCCACTGCCCACCACAGAATGTCTATAAGGTGTTAATATGTTCTCCTAGAAGGCAGCCACGGAATTCTGGGAAATGCCACCAAACAGCCTACTTTCGGTGACCACTGGGCAATGGCATATTAAAGGCTATGAGAAGTCCTACAGAAAAGAAGCCTGCCAGGCTTTGCTCAACTTCAATTTCCCAGGCTTCTCTGAGCCCAGATCCCTTCTTTGCAGCATTCCTGTACATATTCTTGGAAATTGTACTTTTAGGAATATACCACCTTACATATATTTTAAGTGTATTACATCCATCATTAAGAAAAAATGTTTGCAAAAATTTTTCCCATATATCCTGCTCTTCAGCACTCCAGGCTGTCCAAATCTCCCCATCCTTCAAAATGGGGTCTGAAAATACACTAACCCAGTGGT
>NW_005286243.1:0-498 GCF_000412655.1 Myotis brandtii
TATTTATCTGATATTAGTACAGCCATTCCTGCTTTCTTTTGATTGTTAGCATAACGTATTTTTTTTCTATCCTTTTATTTTTAACCTGTCCATATTGTTATATTTGAAGTAAATTTACTATACATAGTAGATAGTTGGGTCAATTTTTTTAATCTACTCTGCCAATTTTTGTCTTTTAATTGATATATTAAGATAATTTATATCTAATGAAATCATTGATATGTTAGTACTTAAACCTGCCATTTGTATAAATTCTTCTAGTATGATCTAGGGGAATATTTTTACAAACTCTTTTGTAACTAGATATTTTGTAGGCCTAAGAAGAAATAAAATCTATGTTGTATCAGTCAGAGTTCTAGGAGGGTGTCCTGTGGCTAAAAATTTATTTTAAGGAATTGGTTTACACAATTGTGGGGACTGGCAGGTCTGAAATATGTGGGGGCAGCCAGCAAGCTGGAAACTCAGGCAGGAGGTAATGTACAGTCATTTAAAAAAAAA
>NW_005286244.1:0-498 GCF_000412655.1 Myotis brandtii
GGAGACGCTTTATGGTAGTTTTCAATGCGGGAGGGGAGGCGGTTGCAGTACGTGAAAGAGGGGAAGCTGAGGGGGCGTCCCTCAGCCCTAGTGGAGAGATTCTGTGGGCAGAGGAGGGAGCCTCTTCCATGGTGACAGGACAGGAAGGAGCGGTCGCAGTGCGAGTAAATGTGTGCGCCTGTGAGCAAGTCGGGGAACTTGTCACCGGAACACGCTTTCTCAGGCGGAGGAGGCAGGCCTCTGAAGGTGAGGATGGACGTGAAGAATAGGAGAGAGCCCCAGGGGAGCAGGTTGGCGGGCTCCGTGGAGGCCATGAGGCCACCCGTGACCTTCTCCAGCCCTGAGGGTCGTAAGGGAAAAGGTGGTTGAATTGACCCCAGTCTGGGGCGATGCCAGACCAATTCGGTGGAAGGTCAGGGACAGGGATGGCGAGGATACTGGCAAGATGACATCTAAGCTGGGTGGGTGGGAGGAAGTGAGGATGGGAAGGGCTGAGGG
>NW_005286245.1:0-498 GCF_000412655.1 Myotis brandtii
TCTATCCCTATCAATTATAGCATCAACACCAAGTTGTCCATTATCCTCTCCTATTCTCTTTTACCTTTCACCCAATGAGTGATTATACTTGCCATCTATTTTATAAATATCAATTAAATAGAAATGAAGGGCTAAGTTTCCATTCTAAATATGTAGGCTACAACCTGTTTTGTTAAAATGATACTTTGAATCAGAGATAACTTTGTGATGGCTAGCATAATCTGGCTTATAAATGTTTTGATTCTTATTTTAACAAATCTTGTCTCCATAATTAATATAAAATAGTTAAGACTATTGGAATTGATTTCTCCGAATGTCTGTTATGGTAACAAATCATGAAAGTCTCCCCCACTTCTAACATAAAACTTTTAGAGGACTAGGATAGGAAAATATCAAATGTATCACTATCTCAAACCAGTGAAGCTGAGTAGAGTAGAGGTAATTCTAGAGCTGACACTCAGCAGGGAGTGGAGCCTTTAAATATCTATTTGTTCTGGT
>NW_005286246.1:0-498 GCF_000412655.1 Myotis brandtii
GAAAACTTAGAACATTATAGTGGATCAAAATAGTTATTTCTAACTGAATCACCATCTTTTGTTCACAAGTCTCTCTAGCATGACTCATATTATTTTTAAATACAAATGATGACAGTATATAAATTCACATGCTTTCTAGACTGAACTAATCTCTAGCTTCAGGGTCTATGGCCAAACTTTTTATTGGGGTGCTAGCTTATGTTGCTTATGCCTTTCAAAAAATGACAAAGGAAGAACATCTGGTAAGAGTTCTAGTTCTTTGAAGTTTTCATTTAGTGTCCTGATGCAGAAAATTACTAAATGCTACTCTGGGATTTTGAAGGTATAAATACAGCTCACAAAGAGCCCCGTGAATTTCATTGGAATAGTTACTTGTTTTAGGAGAATATGGTTCATTAACTGAAGTAATAGGTCAAAGAGAGATGGATATGCAAGCATTTTCAGAGAAAAGCTCTGCCTTTGTTTTGGATATTAACCTCTTACCAAATATGTCATTTG
>NW_005286247.1:0-498 GCF_000412655.1 Myotis brandtii
AATTTCATGCACCGGGCCTCTAGTTGTATAATATTAAAATCACAGAAGCTCCACTGCCACCACGAAAAAGCAGTTCATTTTCCAAAGGGCTATAGATCTATGTAACGGGGGAGATGTGTGAAAGGAGGTAATTTTAGACTAAGCACTAAAGACATTTTAATAGCTCCAACATGGATTGAACTTAGTGGAGCGAAGAATTCTCAGTTGAAGAATTAGGACCGGCCCCATCCAAACCCGGGGGCTGTTAATGACTCAGGAGTGGGCTGTGCAGGCCAAAGGAGTTTCCTGTTAACATCCTGCTGCAACACGGGTTACTGGAGCCGAAATGAACTCCTCCTGGGGTCACTTTCTATGCTAATCAAGAAAATAAAGTGCTTCCTGTGTAGGAATACGTGCAAATGTAAGACCCAATTCCCACTGTAAAATTTGGGGCCATAAAGAATAGGTGAGCCCATAAAATGTGGCTCAGTGGCTAGAGCTTCGGCCTGCGGCCTGAAG
>NW_005286248.1:0-498 GCF_000412655.1 Myotis brandtii
CAAAGACTTTGCCTAGGTCCCTCAGCTCCAGGGAATCTAGATCTCTACTCATTTTTAGTAATCAGACCAGACTTTCTCTACTATTGAAACTTACAGTCTAAAAAGGGGTCAGAGGTTGGATACTGTGTGATTATCATACTAAACCACACAGTCCCTTATCTGAATTTAACCAGGATTTCACATTCCTATGTTTTAGGATTCTTTGACCTTTTTCTTTCACTATCTATTAACCTTGGTTTAAATCCCAGAATTCTTGTTAAATCCCATAGTTTGTTTTTCATCTGATGGACTTACGTGTCATTAGGTATGACAGGTATGCAAATGACAGAAAGGATGGTATTGCATATCTTGCTTCCCTCCCCATTCTCCCCCCACCAATCTTTGTTAGAAGAACAACTTGAGCCAGTATCCTCAAGAAACACTACTTCTACATAAGTCTCCTTCCTTACTGCATAAAAGCCCTCAGCACTGAATGCTGCATTACCAAAGGACTTCCCA
>NW_005286249.1:0-498 GCF_000412655.1 Myotis brandtii
ATTTGCATATTAGGGTTTTATATGTATAGATTGTTCACTTTAAAAAAAAGATTATTAACATTTTTACATAGAAAACAATGTTATCTGCAAACAGAAATAATTTTCTTTTTTAATCTATACCTTTTATTTATTTTTTCTTGCCTTCTTGCAGCAAGTAGAACTTCTGGTTCTTCCAGCAAAAACATTATGTAAGAGTGATGAGAGTAGATGTCTTTGCTGCATTTCTGATTTGAAGGAGGAAGCGTTCAGTTCTTGCCATTAAGTATGACGTTCGGGGTTTTTATAGACTCTGTTGAAAAGCCTATATGTCCATCTCTATAGTTTTCCTGTTTTCAATTTTATTTATTACTGTTCTTTTTTTCTGTTTACTTTGGATTTATTTTGCTCTACATTTTCCAGTACCTGAGGTAGTTTTCTAATATAAGCATTTAGTGCAATAAACTTCCCTTCAGGGTTCATTTACCTACAACTCACAAAACTTGACATACTATGGTTGTT
>NW_005286250.1:0-498 GCF_000412655.1 Myotis brandtii
TCCTAAAACCCATCCTCCCTCCAGCCCACTCTCATCCTCCTAGCCGAGTGGCCCTCTGGGTAGTAGTTACAAACCCCAGCCTTGAGATCAGACCTGGGTATGAGTCTGGCCCTGCCGCTCCCCTGCTGTGTCAGCCTGGGCAGGTATCGTGACCTCACTGTGCAGTGCGGACGAGGAGAGTGCCAGGGTGTTAAGGGACACGCACATGAGGTGTCTGGCTCAGCGCTTGCCCCATGGAGACGATGTCACCATGCATTTGTCACATGGTGTTATGTCTTGGTCACAGTCTCCGAGAGGAGCAGTGCTATTAATTCATCTTTGTGTCTCCATCACTATGAATTGGAGAAAAGAAGTTCAGATGTTTGGTGAAACTGAATTCCAGAAAGACTTGTATCCAAGAGAATAACATTTCCCATTTCGATGTGTAAGCGCTTACTCTTTCAGGATTTCTTTTTTTCCCTGGGAAATTTTCTTCTGCGGCTGGGCAGGCTCGGCGTG
>NW_005286251.1:0-498 GCF_000412655.1 Myotis brandtii
TAATAAACACTGCCTTTATAATTACTCAAATGTGTGTATATATTTTTGGGGACACCCTGTATATATTTAATATTTGACTAAAAATATTCAGCCCTAGCCTGAAAACTCATGCAATTTTCAGCAAGTTGCACAAATTGCACAATTAAATGTTCCAAATTTTGAAGATTTAAAATAAGCATCCTGTCAAAATACTCATCACAATGACACAAGAGGAAGTACGCTAGTACCTTGTGGTTAAAAGTAAAAAAGAATAAAGTTCCACATTCCCTGTGGATTATCATCATGAAAATCAAACAAATCCCACCTGCAATTTTATTTCCAGAAAGTCACCTGTTGAAAGCATATTATCATCAGCTTCAATAAATTTTATGACCGAACATTTATAGATTCAAGAGGTATATGTAAACTACAATTAGGAAGCACCATATACGTATAGACACCTGTGAACCTTCTATCTTTCTAAAAACTAGAACCTTAACCATTCTTTTTTTTTTTTTT
>NW_005286252.1:0-498 GCF_000412655.1 Myotis brandtii
GAAATTACCTAAAAATCGGTACAGCGGTCTGGTAGGGCTAGGAAGTTTCTTATTTTTCACTCCAACTAGGAATACTCACTTCATTTAGACCTGCTTAGTGTGAATGGGCAAAACTATCTGCCCCTGACCATTTCTCACTTGTTTCCATAAGCTATGGGCCTAGGGACATCTGATGTTTCCTCGGGCCGGGACTTTCCTCACCTGAGGAAGAAGGTGCCACCTGCTTTTCTACCTCAGGACCCCTTGGTCCCAGGGGTCTCCTTCGGCATTATTCCACCATAAGCTTCATGGACGGAGCTGGTGAATTCAGATTCACCGGGACTACGATGCTTATTTAAGGAGTAAGCCTCTGGGGATTTTTTTGATCGCATGACGCTGGTACCAACTTTGCAGAAACTGTGGAAACAAAAGGAATAGGAGCACGTTTTAAAAATCCCACTCATCCCGCTGACAGTCGTTAGAAAGGATGTATTTGTATTTGAACCGGGTCCTGCAAAC
>NW_005286253.1:0-498 GCF_000412655.1 Myotis brandtii
GCTGCCCCTGGACCAGAGTCCTGCCCAGTTTTCTTGACCCCAAATTGTTTTCTAAAAGTTGGCCTTTCCTTAAACATTGGGAGATTTCACAGGAGCCTGGGTTTATGGATCTCCTGAACACTGCACACCTGGCCACGCTGGGCCTGATTCTCAGATGGTCCCTGGGAACCAGTGCTCAGCAGAGGCATCCCCACTGCGCAGGCCCTGCCTGGCCACCTCGACCCTGTGGCCATCCTTCCCACACGCATCAGTCCATGGGCCTTTCTTAATGTGAGCGGGGCCGGAGGGGCTCAGTAATAAGAACAATCACGATAGTAACACTGTGATAAGTAACGAGAAGGTGAAGTCGTGAGGGCCAGGTGATGGGCCCGTAAGTGACAGAGGCAGGGTTGGGACTGGGCAGTCGGGCTCTGGCATCTGGCGGATGGTGCAGCGTGGAAGCCGTCAGGGACCAGGGGTCCCACAGGTGGGCAGACAGCCCTGCCTGGGCCACAGGAG
>NW_005286254.1:0-498 GCF_000412655.1 Myotis brandtii
CCTGCTCCAACCAACTGAGCCACTGGACCAGGGCTCCCTTATAACTCCTTATGCAGGATTTTATAGGTTTTAATGTTTTGTTTCCATTTTTACTAATTTCAAGATGTTTGTATTTTTATTTAATCTTCCTTGACCCACTGTGTTCAACAATTTGTTTAATTTCCACATATATGTAGATTTTGCAGCTTTCCTCTTATTGATTTCTACTTTCAAACCATATTTGGAAAAGATGGCTGGTATAATTTCAATCTTCTTAAATTTGCTAAGACTTACTTTGTGCCCTACCATATGCTCTATCCTAGAGAGTAATCTCTGTGAACTCGTATAGAATGTTCATTCTGCTGCAGTTAAATGGGATGTTCCAATAAATCTATTAAGTTTATTACGCCTATTCAATCATAGTGTGGTTCATTTCCAAGGTTTTCTTCTTGATGTTTTACCTGAATGACAAAACCATACCTGAAAATGGGGTACGGAAATCATTTACTATTATTGTAT
>NW_005286255.1:0-498 GCF_000412655.1 Myotis brandtii
TCCCAGATCTCCTTTTAACATGTGTTTCTGATCTCCACCCTCAGTTTCTCTGCCAGCACTCTCGGCTTTCCATATTTGGCTATTGCTTTCTCTTCCCAACCCTGGCACTCCTAGCTCTTCCTACTACTCCTCGGGACCTCTCTGTGCTGTTGGTCTCTCTTTTTTCTGCACTACAATGTGCTGTGGACTATAATGCCCTTGCAACCTATGGTGTGTTTTCTTACTTTCTCATTATGAGTTGGGCCCAAGTCTCCAACAAAAACTCTCCAGCTATTTTTCATTTTCTCCTCTGCTTTCTTGGCAATAGTACTAAGAGCCCTACATGAGAAACACTGTCTCTTCTCTTTAACAAAAGTTTCTTTTCTCTCCTAAATATACTGTTCATGTTCATAATACACCAAATGTTATAAAGAACCAAACAGACAGGAGAGGGCTGTTTCATGACTAGATGCCAGAAACATTTTGCTTGCACATGCATAATGGATGTCCAAACCAGGA
>NW_005286256.1:0-498 GCF_000412655.1 Myotis brandtii
TGGTGCTTGGGAATACCTTTTGCTCCAACTAACTGAGCCCGCCACCTGGAGGGGCATGAGAGATTCATTTTAAACAATTTTAAATGAGACCTAAAATTAAAATCAATGGTTTTTATTTTCTTGAAGATTTTAACAGTGTGTAATACAGTAAAAAATTTAATATGTAATGAGTTTATTAAATTAGTAAATTTAGTTGTGCTTGGACTTGTTGACAATGAGAAGTGTCTTCATTTAATCCAAAAATGTATCTAAGAGCAAAAGCATGTATAATCTGTGTATATGATGAGAAGATTTTTAGTAGAGTGATCATTTAGATGTTCTTCTTGAAGGGTCAGCTAAGGAGGCCTGGAGGTTTTTCAATATGGAAGTTCATATCATCATGTAGCCATATTATGCCATGTGCACTGTAATAGGGAATTGACACAAATAATTCATCTTTTTTGTGTATATATTTTTACATGTATATTTTTATTGATTTCAGAAAGGATGGGAGAGGGA
>NW_005286257.1:0-498 GCF_000412655.1 Myotis brandtii
GTTTACTCAGCAATTCATTACTTAGGGTTTCCTGCTCTGCTCTGCCCTCGATCTCTGTCCACAGAACCTTTCACCCTTGCTTACCAGTTCCCTTGCTACTGCTTCCTGCTGGATTCCTAACCTGGGAGAGACCAGTAAGAGAGTGGAGTGTGGGAGCAAGGGAAAAGCTGAGTATTTTTCTGTCACTATCTTGGAAAGCAATTCTGCCAGTAGCTGCATCTCCTATGACCACCACCCACCAAGCAGACCAGCCATGGTCCAGCTTCTACCTACCCAGTGACTCAGCCCATGAGCTCATCCTTGGTCCCTCCCTCCCATAGCTTTCTGTTGACCATTCTTCCATTTTGATTTCTCAGCTCTTCTACCAGTTGTATAACTAATCCCCTGGATTAAATTTCCTTTGCTCCAAAAGCTTAGAGAGTTTGTATTTTCCTGTTAGACTCTGTGATTGATGCAAGGGACAAATAAAATATCTATGAATCAAAACCTGGTCTAGGT
>NW_005286258.1:0-498 GCF_000412655.1 Myotis brandtii
AGTTGTACATCAAAAACTATGCAGGAAGAATATTTCTTTAAACTTTGTGATTTCTAACAGGCATTATACTAGCAAGTTAGAGATTTTTGAAGAAGACCAGCGTAGCTACCTGAAATACGAATTTTTTTAAAGATGTGAGAGAAGACAACCGTTTGAATGCTGGCTGTGCCATTCACTAGCTGTGACCTCCAGCAAGTTCTTTGAGCTCTTTGAGGCTGTTTCCCTATTCAAATCGGGATGATAATGATGCATGAGGTTGTGGTGAAGGTGAATGGTTATTGTTGCGAATTAATCACATGCCTCCTCCCTTGCAGATTCTTCAACAAACCAGACCAGGAACCAGATGAGACTGAAATGTAGTAACTGGCTTGTTATCAAGACAGCTGGATTGGTGAATAAGATAGAAGCCAGGCTTTTTTAGGAACATGGCGCTGAAATATAAGAAGAAGCCCCTACCACTCCCAAAGCCAAAGCAAAGGCTTTGAAGGCAAAGAAAGC
>NW_005286259.1:0-498 GCF_000412655.1 Myotis brandtii
ACTGTGAGAGGGTGCAGGCCGAGCTGAGGGACCCCCTCCTGAGTGCACATATTTTGTGCACTAGGCCTCTAGTCTGCAGATAAAGACAAATCTACTTATTTCTTTCAATTTTTATGTGTTTTGTTTTATTTTCTCCTGTATTATAACTGTTAGGACCTCTGTTTTAATCTCCACTTTGAGAGAGCAAAAAACCTTGCTTGAGTGTAGGGAGGGAGGGGAGAAGGGGAGTGTTCAATATTTCGCTATTCTAAGATGTAAAATGTGAACTATAGGTTATTTATAGATTCCTCCTTACAGTTTGAGAAGGTGACTCTCTCTATATATATGATTCTCTTCCTGAGTGGTTGTTATAGTTTATATAAAAAAATATCATCTTTTGAGATGTTTACATGTTTTTCTCTGCACTTTATCATTGTGTTGAAGTACATTGATTATTATTTCAATGTTAAACAAAACTTGAGTTCCTGACATAAATTCATCTTGACTATTTCACTTAAT
>NW_005286260.1:0-498 GCF_000412655.1 Myotis brandtii
CCTCACTCATCTCTATAAGGAGAGGTATTTATTTTTAGGAATTGGCTCATGTGATTGTGGAGGTGCAAGTTCAAAGTCTGCAGAGGTACTAAGGGCTGAAGACACAGGGAACGGTTGTAGTTCAGGTGTGAAGGTAGTTTGCTGGTGGAATTTCCTCTCAATTGCAATCTTAAGTCTTTTTCTATTAAAGCCGTCAACTGATTAGACGAGGCCCACCCACATGATAGAAGGAACTCTGGATTGCTCAAAGTTTACTGATTTAAATGCTGCCTTCATCTAAAAAGCATCTTTACAGAAATGTCTAGAATAATCTTTAACCAAATAACTGGGCACTGTGACTTCACCAAGTTGACACGGAAAATGAACCATCACAGTTTATTTATCGTGATGGGGAAGTGGGAAGGGGGTGGATCTATCTCATCTTTGATGCCATCTGTCCATGTGGACATCTGCTGTGCCAGCTGAGGCCACTGTCCTCCTTGTCCTGCCTCCCTGACC
>NW_005286261.1:0-498 GCF_000412655.1 Myotis brandtii
TTTTTTTAAAGGAAGTCTGTGAATTTCTTTAGATGTCACATGTCATTTTTATGTCTCTAGTCTACCATTGTAGGTGGTTAGAATCTGATCATATTTACAACTTTCAGGCCTTGACAACTCCTTGATCTGAGGGATTTTATGTAAGTTATAGAGGGCCTTTCTTTGTGCAAGATGAGTGAGAAAAATAGTCCCTATCTCAAAGAGCTAATATGTTCTCAATAAGCAGGATTAAAAAAAAAAAGTCTATATTTTCTATAAGGCCTTGGTATGGAGGGCCTGTGACTTATAAATACTATCAACCTGTAAGTCGTGTTGTTTTACATAATCCCTAGCTTTTGTGGTTTTTAATTACATTAAGGTAAATTGGCAAATTGTAGGTGTTATATTTTAAGTCACCACAGAAGAGCTTAATAAAGACATCTATAAAGATAAGCCACATCTTAAATACAACATGCATTTCAAAAAGCAATCCTATATAATAAAACCCTAATATGCAAA
>NW_005286262.1:0-498 GCF_000412655.1 Myotis brandtii
GGAGAGGGAGAGAGAGAAGCATCAATGTGAGAACAAAACATCTATCTGCTGCCTTTTGCATGCCCCCTACTGGGGATCCAACCTGCAACAC
The DNA here is from genome assembly GCF_000412655.1 of Myotis brandtii. Lineage (NCBI taxonomy): Eukaryota > Metazoa > Chordata > Mammalia > Chiroptera > Vespertilionidae > Myotis > Myotis brandtii. Next base: position 92 of record NW_005286262.1, read on the forward strand.
AGGCATGTGCCCTGGCCAGGAATCAGACCAGCAAGCTTTTGGTGTATGAGACAATGCCCAACCAACTGAACTACACTGGCCAAGGTTAGTTATGTGTATTTTTCTTAAGTCTCAATAAAACCACCAAAATTCCATGCAAAGCAACTCAAAACTGGAGGCCACAGTAAAGCACTCCTGGCCTCAGTGAAGGGTTCTGAGTACTCACCACCACTGGCCAATTGTGCCTTCTCAACTGGAATGGTGATCTAAAGATAAACTTAGGGACAAGTTAGAGGGGGTGGAAGTCACCGCAAGGGTTGGAGTCATAGACCACTCTCCCATCACCCCTGCCAAGAGGTGCCAAAGCTGCCCTCTAACCGGTAAAGCTCTCAATCCCTGATTTGAAAGGGGCCTGGGCCAGCGCCCCA
>NW_005286263.1:0-498 GCF_000412655.1 Myotis brandtii
GAACTAAGACCAGTGGGGAGAAAACGTGGGAAGCCCTGTATGTTGACTTTATCAGAGACCATTTCATTTTTGTAGGCATGGTTATCAAGGACCTTTTTTTAAAATTAAAGATTGTTTTTTTCAAGGGCCTTTTTAAAACAGCAGTGGTAACAGGCATTGTGTCACTATCCTTACTCTGTACTTAGTGTCATTTCATAAACATGCAGGGAAAGTGGACAGAACATACTGTAAAGTCTTCCTGAGCCTTGCCTTCATTCATAGACACAGCTTATATCTTTCAGGTTATGGCCACATTTAAATTTCTAGATATTAGAGTGTTAAGAAAAACAGTGACAATTTTACAGATTAGAATTCATCACCACTTGGCAATGATATGATGCCCAGAATTCTGCAGCTCTTTTGTTGCTTCTTAGAAGAGCTTCCCTGTAGTGTTTTTTTTTTTTCTTCATCTCTTTTTCAGATGATAAAACACAGGCAATGAGAGGCAAGATTCACACA
>NW_005286264.1:0-498 GCF_000412655.1 Myotis brandtii
TTCATGGGTTGATGCTCAACCACTGAGCCACACTTGCAGGGCAACAAGTCAGTATATTTTAAGTCCACATACACCTTGACTTATAAGCAGTATTTGCTTAACATTAGAGGTAATTTAATACAATTAATACAATTAACATCTAGTTAACTGTTCCATTAACTTATACTAGTCTCCTAGGGATATCATAGCAAGTTATCTAAAACTGAATGGTTTAAAAGAACAGAAATATATTTTCTCAAGCTTCTACAAGCCAGAAGTTTGAAATGGAGGTGCTGGCAAGGCCATGCTCCCTCTGATCTTTCTAGAAAGAGGTAAAGAGGTCCCTGATCTAAAGCAAGTTTGCAATCCAGTAGGACAATTTTCAATAGGTTTCAAGGCCTGAGTATAATTCCCTGTGGCTTGGTCTGCCCTCTGAACCTCTGGAGGCCCTGCAGGCCCTGCTCTAAGCTGTGTCAGCTCTGGACATCTGCACTGTGACCCAGAAGTGATTTTTTTTTT
>NW_005286265.1:0-498 GCF_000412655.1 Myotis brandtii
CTGAAACCTCGCCCTCCGGGAAACAGCTGGGGAAGAGCGCAGCTGTTTCCAAGACGACCCCTACAGGACTGACTTCCTTCTGGTTGGTCACGCTTCTGGCCGTGATGTTACACCAAAGGTTTTTATATAAGTAGATTGTATTTTCCATAGGAACAACAGTAAGCCTACTTTTGCCCCACCCTGTAGATATACTCTTTTTGCTGTTTTTATGCATTTGGTGTTGATTTAAGAGAGCTTAGAGATGTTAAAATTTAAAAAAAAGGAGCAATGTCCTCAAAAGTTGATCTACATAGTAATATATCTGTAAGTGAAGTGTCGGATAATTTGCAAGGGTGGACTTCTTTGTGCTTTACTGAATTGTGCTATCATGATTTATGAACTAAAAACTCACTTAGAAATTGATAGCTTGAATAGAGAATGATAGGAGACCTCATAGTAGACTACTTTTGAGACCTGAAGACTGAAGTAAAAGTAGATGTTAGGAGTTAATACTAATTA
>NW_005286266.1:0-498 GCF_000412655.1 Myotis brandtii
CCAAATTGGAAAGGAAGATGTAAAACTGTCATTATTTACAGATGACATGATATAGAACCCAAAATTATTAGAACTTATAAATTCAGTAAAGAAGCAGGTTACAAAACTATTATTCAGAAATTACTTGCACTTTATACACCAGTAACCAACTATCAGAAAGAGAAATTAAGAAAAACAATCCATTTACAATTGCATAAAAGCTATACCTTAGCATAAATTTAACCAAGGTGGTAAAAGACCTGTACTCAGAAAATTAAAAGACACTGAAGAAGATCCAAATAAATGAAAGCACATACCATACTCATGGGTAAGAGTTAACATCATTAAAATGTCCATACTACCAAAATTAATTTATATATTCAAAGCAATCCATATCAAAATACCAATGGCATTTTTTTTACATAGCTAGAGAAAATATCCTAAAATTTATATAGAACCATAATGGACCCTGTGGGGAGCCAATACAGGATTAAGCCTCGGACTGACCTGTTGGCAAAG
>NW_005286267.1:0-499 GCF_000412655.1 Myotis brandtii
GGAAGTGAACCTGCCATCTTTTGATTTATGGTACAACACTCCAACCAATTGAATCACACTGGCCAGGGACAAAAATACATTTTTTTATACTTACTGTAAGAAATTGATTTCAATGGAATTCTAAAACACTTGTAAAATCACCATTTTCCCCTCAAGACATAACAAATAGAACATTTAATAACCACCAGTAAAACATTAAAAACTAAGTCAAATTTATAAAGGTTCTAAAGGAAAAAATAATTGAAGTTTGATGGCATAGATACATATATTCAGTGGAGAAAGGACGACTGTCACAGGCACATAGAAAAGTTACTGCCGATAGTAAAATTATCTTCCTCTCATTTAAGATGTATGTATATTAAAATATTTATATAAAAGTATATTCTTTCATTTATTCCTATTCTTAATATGGGCTAGGAACAACTTTCTGAACATTAGATATATAAAAATGAACAAGACATTGTTTTAGGCTTCAAAAACTTACTTTGTACTGTGTGTG
>NW_005286268.1:0-499 GCF_000412655.1 Myotis brandtii
CTCGTTTTGCCCACAGTACTCAGCTTATCCCATACCGCAGCCCTTTGAAAAACCCTTTGGCTCAACCTGGAGAACTCATGGAAAACAGATGATCCTAGAGTATTATCAAAGCACTACCTTGACGCTTGCCTATGATGCTCACAGTCACACTGTGCTCCCATGGGCATCTCTTCCTATTGGTCTGTGTGCTCCTGAAAGGTAAGTTCCATGTCTCGTTCGCCTTTGGCTCTCTGTCAGGCACTGTGGCTGGTACACAGTAGGCACTTACTACATATTTGCTGAACAAAGAGGCTCAGAGATGGGAATAAGCATGGCCCGTTTGGATACATTGAGTCAACCTGACTAAAACTGGAGAGTGGTAATATATCCATGGGCTAAGGAAGGGAAGGGATACATAATAAATTTTATAGAGAGAAAGGTACAATAAGGCACATGGGAGGACAATGGGGTCAGCATGAAAAGCTGGGCTCCTGCTCTACCCACTGCCCAGTCCTCCTCC
>NW_005286269.1:0-499 GCF_000412655.1 Myotis brandtii
TTTTTTTCACTTCAGAAATAGTACACATTAGTCTATGAGATTAAAGGTGTTCCATTTTTAGCTGTGTTTAAAGAGTGAATTTTGGCTCAATTGAAGGTTTAATCTCTTTTCAGTGAATTACAAGACAATCATAGCTTCATGGTCTGAGAGTGTGGTTAATTATATAACCTTCAAAAACATGAATTCCCTGTATCCCAGGATTCAGTTCATGGTACATATAAGTTAACAATCTCAAGGGATATGGGAAAGCTTTGTGGGAAGAAGGTTGTGTGTGTGTTTTTTGGGTGAGGGGAAAATATCAGCAAATGCGGGGAAAATTCCAAGCAGTTCCTGGAATCATCACTGCCTCCTCGGGGAGCTAGTGATGAGCTCAACTGGGCTGAGAAAAATCTGTGCAGCTGTCAGCACTGACCGCATCCCACCCTGAGGCCCCACCAAAGGTCTCCCTTAGTCCTAACGGACAAAGGGAAGAGCACAGGGTACAGTCTCCAGTTGAACC
>NW_005286270.1:0-499 GCF_000412655.1 Myotis brandtii
TTGCACACTCTCATTCACTTGTAGCCACATTAGCAAAACGTTATTAGTATGGGCTGTTGAGTAGACCATAGAAATAGCTATCTGGTGTCTAATATTGACCCTGTTGCCTTAAAAAAATCAGTGTGTCTTCCTTTTAAGCTCTAAAGGCCAATGAGATAATACACCGACTTTCCCGGCCCCTCAGCCGGAGCCCATCATAGGAACATAGGCGCTTGCTGTTGTAGTAAAGCAAACTTTTGTACAGTGACCTGACTGTGCCCCACGTTTTCCAAAGATGCCTCCCCTCCTACCGGGGTGTCCTCGGGTGTCCTCACATCAAAAGGAGATTGGCTGTGGGGTCGATGGACTTGTTGCTGTCCTGGGGGTGATGGAATCTTCAAAGCCCCTGGGCAGTAGGGAGCTGTGGTTCCTGTGGATTGTAGCCTTTAGTATTGAGCTGTTCTTTTTCTTTATTTAAAAAAAATTTTTAATAGAATTTATTGGAGTGACATTGGTTAAT
>NW_005286271.1:0-499 GCF_000412655.1 Myotis brandtii
AGTGCACAAATGTCATGCACTGGGCCTCTAGTTAATAATAATATTGATGATGATAATAATAATCTGAGTACCATTATATTTAACAAGGTTCATTAAACACCCACCCTGTGCCAGGTGCTCTTCCAGGCACGGGCATACAGCAGCAGACAGAACAGTCTCTGCTCTTAGGAAGCTTACACTGCATTGGGGGAGAAAGGCAATAGACTATTAAATATATAATATGAGGTTGTTATGGGGAGAAATAAAGCAGGAGAAGGAGAACAGGGAGGGTGGAGATTGGGGGATGTTATTTTATAGAGGAGATCAGAGAAGGTTTCTCTAATAATGTGACATTGGACAGGCTCCAAAAGGAATCTTGTGGGTATCTGGGAGAACATTCCAGAAAGAGGGAACAGCCAGGGTAAAAGCTCTGAGAAGTTCCAGGAACAGCAGGGAGGCCAGAGTTGTAGAAGCAGAAGGCAGAGGAGATGGGGAGGTGGGAGATAGGTCTGGAAGGCAG
>NW_005286272.1:0-499 GCF_000412655.1 Myotis brandtii
TCTAGAAAGGGCCTTGGATCTCACTTGGTCCTGGGAAGTTGTCGGGGAAAATACAAAATATGTGCTTTGCTTGAGGACAGCTGCTCCTGGCCTGTTCCTCCCAGTCACCCCACTCCCCATCCCTATCGTGCATTCTCCCCACACAACCTACTCTCAGAGCCCTCACCTCTCCTCTCCCAAGCAGTCCCCTCTGCCTGGAAGGTCTTCGCCTGCCTCGCCTTCCTCTTCTGAGGAACTCAGATTCTTTCCACTGGTCTCAGCACATATGTCATGTCTTCAGGGACACACTTATCGTCCACACAAGACTTAGGTCCCCCAGGACAGGGACCACGAAGGAATGACAGGAGAGGGATGTAGATCTAAAAGGTACTCAGCTCCCCTTGTTCTTTCCCCAGATAATGTGGACAAGGGGCCATAGGTACGGCCAAGAAGCAGAATGAGGCCAGAAATCAGGATTTTAACAAGCTTCCCAGGTGATTCTAATGTGCAGCCAAGGTTG
>NW_005286273.1:0-499 GCF_000412655.1 Myotis brandtii
TCTCTCATCACTTCACCCGTCAACATTTCAGTCTCTACGATCTTTTTTAGGATCTGTCGAAATCGAAGAGCTAAGGCATCAGGTTTTTACTTCAGGAGGTTTCGACCCATCTGCGCTCCTTTTAATCGAGCCTTCGTGATGGTCAGTGCCATTCGTGAGAGAGAGATTTCAATTCGGTCTTTGCCTGACGTTCTGATAATGACTGTTTGGCTCTGGTTCCGGGCCAACCAGTCGTGGTTGCCACAGACCCAGCCACAGCGCCTTCCTCTCAGCTGAGGTCTTTGTTAGACTGCATTGCAACTCAGTTCCCCCTTCTACACAATACTGTTTCCTTCTCTGCTTTCCTGTCCTTCCGTAGGTATTGACTCAAAGAATTCTCTGCCTCAGAGTGTGCTTTATTTGGAGAAAGTGTATTGTCAGAATATGGTTAGAGTTATTAAAGTATCCTAAGCTAAGGGACAAAAAAAGTCTTTCAAGTTCTGAAGCTAGAGGGAAGTTT
>NW_005286274.1:0-499 GCF_000412655.1 Myotis brandtii
TCTATCCACTGAGCCAAACCGGCTAGGGCTGAGCACTGCATTCTTTAAAAGGCTGCCCATATCTTTTCCCTTCTTTTTCTCATTATGACATGGATCCACTTTATAGAGTTTTTGAAAACCAAGTATGATAATTGATTAAAAAGCATTTTTGTAAAGTGTGTAATAATATTTAAAATATTTCTGTTATCTTTTGCAGCTACAAAAATTTTATAGCTAACATCTAGATATTTATCCTCCAAAATTTACATTTCCATACTATTTAAATAAAGCTTCCCATTTGTTTTCCACCAGCATTTATGTAACACTGAATCTTCTGTGTTACAGTTTTATCAGGCTAACTATAGTCTGAGCAGATTTAATAATTAAAGTTTTCAGAATATCATTTACAAGAGACCCAAACAGCCCATGACATGTGCTAATTTGTAATAAGGTTGTTTTGAGAATTAAGTGAGGATACTTTATAAGTAACTTGCATGAATATGGACAATGTGCTGAGTCT
>NW_005286275.1:0-499 GCF_000412655.1 Myotis brandtii
AATCACCACCATCATAATCATCACCATCATCACCATCATCACCATCATCACCCTGTGGGAGCTCACAGGGTCTGCCTGAGAAGCTTCCAGGTCCGCCGCTCCCCGCCTGGGCCTGCTGGTGGTCCGGGGCCCCTCCCCCTCTCGCTGGGCCGGCGCGCACTGCTGCCCTGGAATCTGGAGGCGGCATGTTGGACAGTTTGCAGCCAGATGGCTCTTCTGTGCAGTCGGCTTTGGAAAGACAAGAGACAAGCAGTCCCTGAGGGTCCCGTTTGGGTGGGTGATGGACAGGGCTGTCAGCTCTCCTCCCTGCTCCCCAGCCTGCAGCTCGGAGTGCACAGCCGGACGGCGCCAGAGGAGGAGGCCACCGGGAATTTCAGGGGCCTCGCCACGCGCCCAGAATTACAAATAGAGGTTCCACATGCACACATCTAACCGACGCTTTCTGGGGGCCATTGTATCAGCACTTTGCTCAGCAACTTTAGATAAGGAGCTGCTTCCA
>NW_005286276.1:0-499 GCF_000412655.1 Myotis brandtii
GTCTCTGTGCTTCTTGGCCATGAAGCCTCAGCAGGGCTGGCTGGTGGGGAGTCGACAGTTCAGAAATGAGCAAAGCAAATGTGGCCTTTGACCTCAGGGGGTGGGGTGGAAGTATCAAGCCACACAGGACCATTTGCTCTTCCCCAGCCTTAGTGTTCTCGCCTTGGCTCCTGGAGATCTAGTTACTGGCCTTCTCCCAGGCTATTCCTCCTTTTGTTCCTTCCCGTTGGACTTGGATTTAGAAGTGAGTTAATCTCACTCCTCAGTTCATTAGCAATCTCAGTAATGGCCCATGGAAGGTCCTTTTTTTATTTTGTGTATTTATTTACCTGTTAATCCCTAATCACAACTTATTCTCCCTCCCCAAGACATCTACTCAAATGTGTTTGATGTTAGTATGATGATACTGCTGACTTCTCATTGTATGCATGTTTTTGTGTGTGTGTTTAACTTTGTATAAGTGTTATGTTGAAGCTCTCATTCTTTTTTACATTTTCTC
>NW_005286277.1:0-499 GCF_000412655.1 Myotis brandtii
TGACATTTTTGCCAGTGTTTCCAATTGGTGTCCCTGGCTTTTTCTCTTACGCTACACTAGAGTGATCTATTTATAAAGCAAATCTAACTCTGCACTTCAAATCCTGCTCAGCATAAACCCTAAATTCTTTTACTCTCCTTTCAAAGCCCTCAAGGATCTGACCTGGGTCCACCTCTTTGACCTCACCTCCACCATCTCTCTCCCCGCTCACTTTTACTATTTACAATCCAGAGAGAATGGACTCCCATCTCCCTGCAGGCAGCTGTGCTGTTTCACGCCCTTGGACCTGCCCTCCACACCTCCTTCCCCCAGGTAAACCCTGCTGCTGTTGAAGTCTCACCTTAAATGTCTGCTTCTGCTCAGGATTTCTTTGCTAGTCCCCTTCCTCCCCACCTGTGTCCAGCGCCCCTCCCCTACTCTCCTGCAGTGCCCTGAGCACAGAGGCAGGCAGCCTTTGTGCCTCTGATCTCCCCAGCAGCTTCGAAGGTTCTTCAGAACC
>NW_005286278.1:0-499 GCF_000412655.1 Myotis brandtii
TAAAATGGTACAGCCACTTATAATATGAAATGTCCAGAATAGGCAAGTCTGTGGAGGGAGAAAGTAAATTTGATTAGTGGTTGCTTAGGGCTGGAGGTGGGGAATGGGAAGTGACTGCTAATGGGAGTGGTATTTCATTTGGGTGCTGATGAAATGTTCTAAAATTAGACAGTGATGATGGTTGTACAACTTTGTGACTATACTAAAAACCACTGAAGTGTACCTTTTAAATGGGTGAATTTTATGATATGTGAATTATATCCCAATAAAGCCACCAAGAAAGAGTCCACTCTTCTGGGGGTGCTTTCCACTTTAACCATGCTGAGCTAACTCACTTTGCTGTTTCCCGCTTCTGAGCTCTTACACATTCTGTGCTTAGAATGTTCTTCCCAGTTTTGTCTACTGGTAAATCCCTCTTCTTCAAAACCCAGCTTACACATTCTCTCTTCTGTGACGCTTCTGTTCTCCCAGGAAAGTAAGCACTTTCTGTTTTGCACTC
>NW_005286279.1:0-499 GCF_000412655.1 Myotis brandtii
TCAGGCAGCATGGCACATGGACGGGGACTTCACAGGTAAAAAGGGGGAACTAAGTTTGTTTTTGTTTTTTGGCGGGAGGGGGGGCCGGTATGGGACAATGGGGACAGTGGCCTACACTTGGACTCCCGGCTACAACTTGCCATGACACAAGACCTGTATCAAACATAGGATGACCCCAAACAGGCTACAGTGACGAGGGGGGCTCAAATGTTGGACGGGTAAACAAATGATCACGTGTGCCCCAGGTGAGCAACAAACACATTGCAGTGAACAACTGGGTCACCTGGGATTGGGGCACCACACTGTACAATGCATTCATGGCTCCACAATAAAAAGCATAACCAGGTGGGTGCTCTGCTGTTTTTGGCAAGCCATTTGAGTTGACACAGTGGGGGTGGGAGCCCACTTTCACAGGCATTCATGCAACCACTAAGCACAGGTGAGGATCAGGAAACCCCTATAAATGCTAACCCAACCTTGACATGCTAGGGGTGTGCAC
>NW_005286280.1:0-499 GCF_000412655.1 Myotis brandtii
AAAAATTAAAAAATTGTGAAATTGTGTAATTTTCATTGCTGATGCCAAGTATACAAATTTACCTTAAATGAAATGCCAAGTGTTAATGACCACAATCTATTTTCTTCTTAGCTTGAGATAAATGAATTATAATTAAAATTAAAACTGAATCTTGAGTTTTTCTGACTCAACTCCCAAACATGAATATTTTTAAAAAGTGTTATTTTCAGTTCACCAGACATTTATTAGACATCTGCTTATTTCATTTCATATTTATGCACTATAAAAGGTAGGTCTCAAATAAGCAAACAAGCAAAAAAAGTGCACCTAAAAATAACTCTAAACCATATTTGAAGTTGACAGTTTTTCCCTGGGTAGTAAAAGTTTATTAATACTTCCAGATTTGTTTTCATTAGTGGATATTAAAATACTTTTCTTGGTTTTGAAGAAAAAGTCAGGAGTAGGCAGAAAGGCAAGTGTGTGGTACCTCACTCACTGGCAGTCTAGAAGATTGACCTTT
>NW_005286281.1:0-499 GCF_000412655.1 Myotis brandtii
GGGCAAAATAAAGCTAAGGTAGGAAAGAGATGAAAGTCAGAGCCTATTTTTCAGATGAAAGACAATTGGAAGGTCAAAGAGCTCTGTTTCCAGATTAAAAGCTAAGGATGTGCAGAGATAAAGAGAGACAGTATTACCAAATCTTGGAGGGTGAGACCACACGTTTTGGCCTTGGAAGACGGAAATGTATTTGGGTTTCATGTTCACACCCTAGTATTCTTTTCCTATTGCAAATTCCAAGACTTAATGATTTTACTTTGAGGACTTTACTTTTACCAGCAGGATATCCACACAGTAACTCTGCAAGGTACACGTCATTGTTTTCCTTTTCATTGCATAGGTCATTTGCTCTACAGCTCATGGGACCCACGAACTCCAAATTTCAAGCTCATCCCACAAGCTTCCTTGCCCAACTATTGTTATTGTAATCTTTGGTCACAAACCCCTAATGGTGTTGGAAGGCAATGGTCCCTGGGCTAACCCCTCTCCATCAGACATC
>NW_005286282.1:0-499 GCF_000412655.1 Myotis brandtii
AAATCAATAAAAATATATTTAAAAAGTAAATAAATAAGCACGCCGCCGCCTCTGAGCTCCGGGCGGGCTGCCAAGCCCATCAGGGCTACCTTGGTGCCAATCATTGCGTTGCTTCAGATGAACCACCCCTGCCTGAGTTCAACTGCGTCTCCCTATGTTTATTCTGTCTGAGATGAAAAAATGCAAAGAGAACAACATCGACCACCCGTGTTCCCCCTCTGGCCTCACCCGCTGGGTGGGTACGGACAGGGCGGCGGGTCACCGTTTCCTTTACCTCACTCGCTAGCCTCTCATATTCTTCCATCAGCCTCTCATTCTCTTGATTCACAGCAAGAACCTTACATATCCTGTTAGCCGCTGTCTCGGCCTGTAAAACACAATAGGTAAACGGGACAGCTCTGTCGACAGGACGTGCACACGCAGAACGGAGCGTGGGAGGGACGGAGGGAGGAGGGGGGAAGGGGAGTGTGGTACACGGCACGCAGATTCCAGGTTAGGG
>NW_005286283.1:0-499 GCF_000412655.1 Myotis brandtii
TGTCTTGAGATATCACAAATTCTGGCCATCTTTTGAAATATTTCCCTATCTTTTAGAAATTATATAAGAAATGCTGGTCAGGAATGTACTCCCTGTCAATTTTCCCTCTTCCTCTACCTCAGCTCATTTTCCCCAGGTTTATAGAAAGAAAGCTGACACAGATAGGTTGTGTACGTGGAAGGGAAAAAGACTGGAAAGAAATTGAACAGCAAATCCACTGTGATACCAGTCTACCCCAAAGAGTGTTCCATAATCCTAAGGAGCTATCAGTTAGAAATGCTGACATTGTTGGCTTCTATGACAGTCTTTGACATAGTGAGTTTCAATAGTTATTCTCTCAAATTTTGAAGGCAACTGTGAACTTTATCCCCAAGTTTTTATCTTTCAGTTAAAACAGATACTTTTATTTCCCAATTAGTGTGTTCCAAGATGCTTGAAGATTATGTGTCAATTTATGTTTAATTCTCTAATACTATCTCCTTTCCTAGTGGAATTGTAA
>NW_005286284.1:0-499 GCF_000412655.1 Myotis brandtii
CAACAGTTTATGTTTTCCCATTTCTAAAGAGATAAATAAACAGAGAAATAGGCCCATATTTCTCTAAGGATGAATGAATATTCACTACAAGCTATAATGAGTAGGGGCTAAAAAATATAGTCACTTTGTGATGTCTGTAGTAGCTCTTCAGCTACCTGCATTTTATAGGGTGGAAGAGAAAGTGTCTTCACTTGCCCCAACTCACTCTCTATTCAATGCACTTAGTCTACCTCTCACACCAGTTGCTGCTATTCGAGGTCTTTCCTTTTATGTTTACATTAGCAAGAAGCAGATCGGCTTAGACGGCCAATCTGAGGTGGGGTGGAGAGAGAAGGCAGGCCTCGATGTTATCATTTTGACCAAAATGGCTATCTGTGTGAATCTAAAACCCTAGAACTGAAACTTTTAGTCATTTGTCTTCATTTTTTAAATCTTTATGTTGCCAAGCATCCTTATTAAGAATAAATAAATAAAATGAATTATGAAATAGGAGAAGGAT
>NW_005286285.1:0-499 GCF_000412655.1 Myotis brandtii
AGAGGTGGCAATTGCCATTTACACTGGTTATTAAACTTCAGAAGTTTTCACCTCCCAATGATAATGTTTCATACACCACAGCCTATTAGGTTCTCTTTGTGACATACTTTTCCCCACTTTTATAATAGTTTTGTGATGACCCTCTCTCCCTTGCTTTGGAATGCCTTTGTGATTCCTACATTCATGAACTTAACTTTTATCACACTCTTTCCATGACATTCTTCAATCCCTACTGATGACAGCACATAAACTTCTGTTTTATCCAATGACTGTATCTCCCCACATTGGTGACCTTTCTGCATCTTACATGAGTTCGAGTAAGTAGATGGGCCATGTTTAGAAAATACTGTCATTTTGCAAGGAACCATCACTTTTTTAGTCTAATAGGACGCTTCAGTATGTACTAGTACTAATCACATTTGTTAAACTTTCCTTGATACTGTTTACTACAAATGGGCACATGCCTTGTTTCTATTTCTGTCAGCCACAAGTTTCTTTA
>NW_005286286.1:0-499 GCF_000412655.1 Myotis brandtii
ACGCTCAACCACTGAGCCACACTGGCTGGGCCCTCCCTCATTCTTAGCAGCTGCCCTGGCTTCTTGCTTCACATAGAAAATAGAAGCCACCAATGTAACTCACCTCACCTATGTTTATCTTCAACCTTGTTGTCTTGTTCCCCATCTTTCCAATTTCTGCTTTTGTCTCAAAAGAAGAAGCAGTCAGTGGAGAAAGATCTTTCCATGGTTATTCTTGACTCCATTGTTTGGCCAGTTCTAGAATTTTTACCAGTGATGAGTCAGGGCCACGTATGTTCCCTATGTTTACAACCTCTCGGTTCCTGCTTTTCCTGGGTCTGATCTCATGGAGACTGGCACATGCTGGCCTGGTCCTGGAAGATCCAGTAGCTGCCATTTCCTCAGATGCACTGTACCCAGAGCAGGGGCTCTGTGAGGATTAGCTGAGCTGTTGAAGGGTTAATAGTCAGCTGCCTGGGGAGAGCCCCAAGTGAACTGTCTTCCAGCTGACCTTTATTTT
>NW_005286287.1:0-499 GCF_000412655.1 Myotis brandtii
CCCCCCATGTATTAAACGCCCACTATGTGTCAGACACTCTACCTGATCATTACCATTCATACACCATTCAATCACTAAAATTCTCCTTCGGGGTAGGATTATCTAAAAATATAGTTGAGAATCAGGGCAGGGGATGGAAGCAAGTGGGAAAAAATATATATAGTTGAGAAAACTGATGCCTAGAGATGTTAGGTAAGTACTCAACTATAAGCGATTAGCATGGTCCAATATTACAGCACTATTACATGGTGGAATTCATGATTCAAGCCCATTGTCTTTTAATTCAATAATAGAATAACCAAGGGGATGTATGAAAAACACTTGCTTTATTCCTATATTCTCCCAGACAACAATCCCCTCTCACACCATTCATCTAGCCAAAGCAGCAGTTAACCCTGATTCCTCTGACATTCCCAGCCCTGTCATCTCTGTCTCTTTGCTGTCTCCCTAACTTGTCTGCTTTTCATCCCCCATACAGCCACCAGGTTCTCATTTTCTA
>NW_005286288.1:0-499 GCF_000412655.1 Myotis brandtii
GGCACTTCATTTGTCTTTCCCTCCTTCCCGCTCCCTCACTAGGCCTCCTGGGATCACCTCTCTGTAACCTCTCGACACCTAAATTCTCGTCTCGGGATCCAATTGTGAGGAAACCCAATCTAATTCTCTTTGTTACTTGTTTTCATTGAGCATCTCACTAGCCTTTATCATGCCCGATCACCTTCCCCACACACATCCCATTGCCCTGTCCTTTAATACCTACCTGCTTAATTTTTCTCCATAGTAATGATCATTAATGACATTTCCTCTATGTGTGTGTATTTATCTATCTATCTACCCACCTACCTATCTAGCTACTCATCCATTTGGTCATGTTTAAATCTGCCCATTTGAAGGAAACTTCCTTGAGAGCACAGCCTTGCCTGTTCACTGTCATATCCCCAGCATTTGCATCAGTTCCTGGCACATAAGAAGTAAATGAAATATTTGTTGAGTGAGTGGCTCGTTGAGGAAACCTGTGTCTGGGAAGCCCTACCCT
>NW_005286289.1:0-499 GCF_000412655.1 Myotis brandtii
AAAACTTTATTAAAAATGACTTGTCAGATAAGATGCAGGGTACCAGATAAATTTGAATTTTGGATCATCAATGAATACCTTTTAGTATAAGTATGCTCCAAATATTTCATGGGTCATAATTATACTAAAATACGTGTTCATTTCTTATCTGAATGTCAAAATTAGTTGAGCACCTTGTATTTTGATTTGCTAAATCTGGCAACTCTACATTAAAGGTTTAAGGAAAAGAGTAATGAAATCAGATTTATGCTTGGAAAGGGCAAGAAGCCTTCCTAAGGTCACCCAGATCATTGGACTTAAGAGAATTTCCAAATAGCATGATCCTAATTAATCTGTTATACTTTTATCTATAACTATTTTCTAGGTTGTATTGTGGTTATGGAAGTACAGCTTCCCTGGAAAGCAAACAGGAGTATGTAATTTGTGATCATTTATTAAACTGTATACTTATTATTTTTGTAGTTTTTAAATGTATATTTCAATTCAAACATCTAAAAAT
>NW_005286290.1:0-499 GCF_000412655.1 Myotis brandtii
ACATCAATCATTTGCCTTCCCTGTGTGCCCCCACTGGGGATGGAACCTGCAACTCAAGTATGTGCCCTGACTAGGAATGAAACCAGAAACCTTTCTATGCACAGGACGACACTCAACCAACTGAGCCGCCCCAGCCAGGCTAGAATTAAGGATTTTGGTTATTTACCCCATACAGGAGGTTATTTGCCTTCTGAATTTACACCAGACCCCAAACTTCTGTCTTTTGACATTTGCAGTCACTTCTGGGGAGTAGAAGAGGGGCCAGGTGAGTGCCCCGAGTTGGGGTTGGCCAGGGGGAAGTGAAGATAGGGTTTATGACAGAGATCCAGGCCCAGGAGGCAGCCCAGGGAGGGGAGCAGAGCCTGGAGTCAGGAGGGGCACACCAAGACCCCAGGGCCTGCAGGGTGGGGAGGCCACCATGATGGGAGGAGGGTCCTGGTGATGGAATGAAAATCCACCCCTATTTGGCCTCTGTCCCAATGCATACTCATGTACAGGC
>NW_005286291.1:0-499 GCF_000412655.1 Myotis brandtii
CCTCGGGTAGGGTCCCTAGGCCTGGCTGGCATTCAGGGCCTATCAGGCCTTTCCATCCCCTGGCTGCCGGCAGGTAGCCCCGCCCCCAGCCACTGCCACTTCTTGCCATCTGTGCAGCACTACCCCCCTCCTTCACCCCTGATCAACACCCTCTTTGGGTGACAGGTGTAGAGTGCAATGGCTTGGCTGGATTGGGCCTCCCTCTACGGGGTAATCACTGCCCAGCACTGCACACCGGTTTCAGCATTGCTGGCTGGTGGCGTGACCCTTATTCTGTGAAGCGATCAATTGCAGGGCCTGCAGATTGATCACCCTGCAGAGGGAGGCTCTGCCCACCCACCATAGCTTCGCCAGCCAGGTGGCCCTGGCCTCCTTTGGCAGAGCCATCCATCGAGGGGCTCCTCTATCAATGGCTCTGCAGAGGGAGGCCCAGACCACCCTGCCAGTGTTCTGCAATCGATTGTCACACAGAGGATGGCCTGGGCCTCCCTCTGCAGGG
>NW_005286292.1:0-499 GCF_000412655.1 Myotis brandtii
CCACATATTTCAACCCATCTGACCTTACCACAGCGTGCTGAGGGTAACTATTGCCCTTTCTAGTTGCAGACGCTGAGACGGGAGTGGCCACGCTGGCCCACCCCACCCCACCCCTCCCGGCTCAGCTGGCCCTGCTGCACAGTCACAGACGCCCTTCTCCTCCCCAGGAAGTGGCACTGTCACCTAACGTCATTCTGTCCCCTGGACATTTTAGAGGAAAGAGGAAGAGGAGCGGAAGCGAGGGGAAGAGCAGATCCGCCGCCAGGAGGAGCAGAGGGCCAGGGAGCTGTACTGGACGCTGAAGCAGGCCCAACTGCAGAGCCAGGCCAGCGAGAAGGAGGAGCGCGAGTGGGAGGAGCAGTGTGAGTAGAGCTTGGTCCTCAGGGGCCAGACCCGCCTGCCTTCCTCACCCTCCCCTCCCACTTGTTTATTTGCTCAGCCTCAGTCCAGTTACTCACTCAGCCAGAGGTCTTACCCAGGCCAACCCAGTGCCTGTCCT
>NW_005286293.1:0-499 GCF_000412655.1 Myotis brandtii
AGCCTCATATGGTCAGTTTTATCATTTTCTTGGAGTCATTCCAAGAACCTCAAACTAGAAACAGCTGGTTTACCTCATCCAACAATTTTGCTAAGCATTTAAATCCCTGTATTAAAATACTTCTTGTTTTAAGTATTTAGAGTGTTTTCTATTTCTAACATGAAACCCTGCCTGATTATTTTCTTGGACATTTTACCCAAAATAGCCACTGAAATATATAACAACAAAAATTGTAAAACAAAGCAAAGCAAAAATACTTCTAAAAAGTTTCTCTCCCTCTTCATGGGTAAAGATCTTTTCTTTATTAAAATGTCTACTTGAGATAACACAATAAATAAAGACTATATAAGTAGCACTCTCTACACATGGAAATTTAGATAATAAAATTGATGTATGAGGTCAGCAGGCAATAGTGGATTCTTTGATAAATCAATTTAGCATAATATACTGTCCATTTAAAAGTAAGGTTAAATCATCATTTCTCATCTTTCACCAAAAA
>NW_005286294.1:0-499 GCF_000412655.1 Myotis brandtii
ATGATCGATATTGAAATAAGTACAAGGTATTTTGAAGGCAGAACTGACTGTAGCTGGGATTGGATGTGCAAGATGAGGGACTAAAGAACCAGAGCTTACTATCAGGGGTGCCCTGGACCAACTCCCCACTCTACCACAAACTGTAAGCTCCATTATGATAGGGCCGCATCTCTGCTCAACGTGGTCCACTTTAACGGTGGATGAACGATAGGTTTGGAGGAGGAAATCAAACAGGAGCTCAGATGTTTGTTAAATATTGCTTTGTTTTGAAGGGGGAAAATGCCGCCAACACACACCCAGTCTAGGCGAGGTACCCCACCTTGGCCTTTCCACTCTCTCCCCTTTGTCCTCTCTATGGCTGTATAGTATAATGGCTGTCCCTACAGCGCAGGGACCCGGCACAATTAACGGCCCAGAGGAGGTGCGTGGCAAAGACCTACTTCTGCCTCTGCGCTTTGCAGCGCCAAGCAGCCGCGCTGGGGCTGGTACCGCGCTCCCA
>NW_005286295.1:0-499 GCF_000412655.1 Myotis brandtii
AAAAAATAAAAATTGCTAATTTATCTATCCAATATTCTACCATAAGGTATTGTATTAATGACAATATGCAAGGCAAATTCATTTATTTTAAGAGTAACATTCTATTAACACAGAGGTAAGCATTTTAATCCCAGCTATAAAAAAAAGTACTAAACAACATCTATTCGCCTACTTCTCCTATAAAAACATTGGAGATATCAAGATAAGTTAGAAAAGATCCATGAATGGACATAATTCAACTTGTATGGGAAAAATAAAGACTATAAAGAGAAGTCTAACGTAGTCCAAGGACCTTTCTCCCTCATGTCCGCATCATCAACCATCGGGATGAAGTAAGCAGTTTGGTTTGCTGCTTGTCCTGAATTTTTCCTCGGTGAGAAGTTTTTCTGGATCAGGTGTCCTTTCCTCATGCCCCAAACTCTGATGTGTGTCTCCTCCTTTCTCCGTCCTGAGGCTGCAATGATGATTGAGGTGCCAGAGGGAGGCACTCCCTCGATTA
>NW_005286296.1:0-499 GCF_000412655.1 Myotis brandtii
TTTTTTTGAGGGGAAATGTTAGCAATTGGTGAATTGGAGTCAAGGGTGCATAGGTGTTTGTTGTAATCTTTGACCGTTTTTGCCTTTAGGTTCAAAGTTGTTTAAAGTTTCACAGGAAAAAGGTCCACACAACAGCATAACTGTCCACAGCTCTTGTTTGGCAATTTTCATCTTGTCCTCCAGTTGTTTGTGGGGTTTCTACTGTCACTGATGAGATGCTGGCTTTTCTAGGGTGAGGTCCCATCACCTACATCCTTTATGGCTTTTCACGCTGTATGTATTCATTACGTATCACTCGCATGGATGCTGAGTATTGATATCTATGCATTGAATGATGAATGAGCCTCTCCTCCATCCTTTCTGGGGCAATAAAATGGGTCAGAATCTCCATTTTCGTGGGCCATGAAGGTCTTGGGAGTCCTTCCAGAGTGCATACCCCACACTTAGGACACTGGGTCTCCTGACCTTGAAAGCCTGACCTTCATCTCCACAAGATGTT
>NW_005286297.1:0-499 GCF_000412655.1 Myotis brandtii
ACGCTCTATCCACTGAGCCAAACCGGTTCTGGCTGCTGCTCTATTTTCCTTGTAAACACCTCTGCATCTTAGCCTTGTCAATGGTCACCTCCCTCAGGAAGCCTTCCTTGAAGCCCCCCCAGCGTGCACACGAGTCTCGGTCACAGCTGGAGGCATGCTGTTTTCCAAGGATCCTGATTCAGACCGCGGGCTTCTAAAGAGGCCACTTCTTCCTCCTTGTGTGCCCAGTGCCTTGCAGAGTGTCTGGTGCACAGTAGGTGCTTTGAGTTTGCTGAACGGATATGCTCTGGGAGAGTACCCTCCCCCATCCGGCCCTCCCCCAGCTCCCTAAAGAGGCCGCAGGGTGCTGGGAAGGAGCACCACTCGGAGTCAGACAGACTCTCAGCTCCACCTGTTGATTTTGAGTGACTTCCCTGTTTGCTTCCCCATCTGTAAAGTGGGGGTGATAATGCCTAACTCACAGATGCTCGTGAGGCAGATGAAATAAAATCATGCTCTG
>NW_005286298.1:0-499 GCF_000412655.1 Myotis brandtii
GGTTCACGTGGCCCCGTCCACGGAGACCTGCCTGGCACGGCCGGGAGCGAGGACTTTGCGCTGATGTTTTTAAACGCCTCCCTGGGTTACAGTGGAACCGCTGCCTCGCCACTTCCTCCCGGTTCCCGCTGCTTCCATCCTGGTCTCTTTATCACTTGGGTGTGGCTTCTCTGAAGGACAGCCTGGGAAGGAAGAGACTTTGGGGGGATTCGTATGATTTTCCATCAGTTCCTATCACTTTCAAAAGGAGGTTCGAATGTATACGTGACTCTGGTCGGTTTTCACAGCGGCCGGCGGAAGCTCGGGGTGGCGCTGAGTGGTTCTTGTTGTCGCGGCCGATTTCATTTCCTCCCACAGTGACTTCCTGCTCCCTCATTAGCTCGGCTAACGAGGCCCCTGGTCCCAGACACGTCCGTGGCCGGCACGCGCAGCACTGCTAATTAACCCTGATGCACGCACCGAACTCCGAGTTAGAGCAAACCCACACAGGCAGCCAAAA
>NW_005286299.1:0-499 GCF_000412655.1 Myotis brandtii
AAAAAAAAAGCATAACGAGGAGAATTTTATGCAACTTATTGATTTAGGTGGGAGAATATAACTGTTTTGGGTTAATGTAGAAAACTCGATGGTCACTTCCTTTAACCCATAAAAAATTAGAATAATAGCATTTTCTAGTATGTTCCAGGTCCTGATAGGTGTTTGATATATCAAACAGGATATGTAATAGCAGAAATTCAGGGAATATTTGCTGAGATAATTAATGAGTAATTATTGCCTCTTGACAACTAGTGATGACCATGTAGGTTTTAGCCCCCTTTTAACATGAGAGGTGAGGAGAAGTCAGATAAATTGCTAATTTATAGCTATAGAAAATTGGAGCAACATAATGAAACTTTGCTGCTTAAAATACTTTAATTACTTACTGTGGTTACATTATTTGGATTTCCTAACCTCTAGTTCTCCAGAAGTTCAGCAGACACTGCCATTAAATGAGATTATGAGTGTGAACAAATTAGCATTTGAAATCTTTGAACTT
>NW_005286300.1:0-499 GCF_000412655.1 Myotis brandtii
AATACATAATTTACAAAAAATGCAAATGACCAATATATCTATGAAAATTGAAGCAGCTATGTAGAATTTTTTTACCAAAATATTTTAAAAGTTGGAACACATCTGAAGCTGGAGATGATATGCAAAACCTAGAACTCTCAAACACTGTTAACCAAAGTGTAAGGCTGTTCAATATTTTGGAAGTTCGTGGGGCAGGGAAGGTGGGTGGAGGTGGAAGAGGGCAAAGTGGGGATAAATGGTGATGGTAAATTAAATAAATGAATAAATAAATAAAATTTTGAAAGCCATTTGTCAAGTGTGTAATATGTGCATAGCATTAGACCCAGCAACCCTATTCCCCAGGAGTCTGGCCCATTAGAATAAGAGCAGGATTATGGAAATGTGTGAATATAAAGAACTTATTTTAAAATGTTTAGTACAGTCTTACTTATAAATAGAAAAAGTAAGAAAAAAAGCTTAACTATCAATCAATATTGCTTACTTGAATAAACTACAGTGC
>NW_005286301.1:0-499 GCF_000412655.1 Myotis brandtii
AGAAGGGGCCACTGCCTGTCAATATGCATGATTAGCAATAACCAAAAACTGGAAGTAACTCAAATGTCCTTCAACTGAAACATGGATAAAAAACTATGCTGTATTTACACAATGGACTATTATTCAGTAATGAAAAATAAATGACGTTCTATATCCATGCCACAACATGGATGAACCTTAAAAACATTATGATCAGTGAAAGAAACGAGACACTAAAGGTTCCACCATTGAGCCCAACGTTGGCTGTTGATTTTAAGGTTTATTTGGACACATGACAGCTGGCGCTGTTCAGTCTTTAGTTAAATGACTCTATGTGTGCACTTAGGAGTTTAGGTGCAGCATTATAAAGGAGAATTTCCACTATGATTGGGAAACTGTCGGTTGGTTTCAAAAACTGAGAGTTGCTATGAACAACTATATGCCAACAAACTGAACAATTTAGAAAACATGGATAAATTCCTACAAACACACAATCTTCCAAAAGTGAATCAAGAAAAAA
>NW_005286302.1:0-499 GCF_000412655.1 Myotis brandtii
CAAACACTCTTCCAATAATAAATGAATTTTCAAATGACCTGAACAGACACTTTCTCCCCAAATACATACAAATGACCAACAAATAAATGAAAACTGGTCAATTTCAGTAGCTATTTGGAAAATAAAAATGAAAACTACAATGCAATACACCACATATCTGTCAGAATGGCTATTATCAATAAGACTAGTAATAATAACTGTCAGATAAGTGTGGAGAAATAGGACCCCTCATTCACTGCTTGTAAATGTATGCTGGTGCAGCCACTATGGAAAACAGTAAGGAGATTCCTAAAAAAATTAAAAATAGAGTTCCCATATGACCCCACAAACCCTTTAATGGATATCTACCTCCCAAATTTTTGAAGGCATTTATTTACTAGAATATATGTACCATGATGTTCATTGCAGCATTATTCATGGTGGTCAAGAGGTGAAAACAAACGAAGTATCTCTCAATAGAGGATTGGAGAAAGATATGGTACATATATACAGTGGAATA
>NW_005286303.1:0-499 GCF_000412655.1 Myotis brandtii
GGTACACAAGTAACTAGTTCTGTCTTTGGACCAGGATAGGTTTTCGGTAGAAGGGCCATGTGATTTATTGTCATAATAGGACACTATGAGAGTAAACGAGGTGCTTTTAGGAATTACCCTAGGACAGCAGGTGCAAAAAGTGATGGTTGACAACCTAGTTTAGTGGCTGGCAAAGACTTTAAAGAGGGGATGGTCTTTGGACTGGGGCTTGAGGGGTGAGCAAGATAATGCTGGGAGGAGCCATGGGATAAGCTCAGGCCTGGGTGGACCTTGAGACGAGTGCACCTGGGTTCAGCAGGGATTCAGCCATTGGAAGGAGAGCTGGTGAGGGCTGAGCCTGCACAGCCAGCTTGGACCACGTGGTACAGTGTCTGAATGTCAGGCTAAGGAGTTTGGGTTATTCTAAAAAATTGGGAATCTGGACTTCTTTTTTCATATAATCAAAGTTATATATATTTATTTTTTACATTCAGTATTATTTTGTATTAGTTTCAGATAT
>NW_005286304.1:0-499 GCF_000412655.1 Myotis brandtii
CGCCTAGGTTGGGCCTGAGGAATCACCCTTAAGTCTGAGTTACTGAGTCAGTGTGACTGAACCTCAGTGGCTTCTAAAACTCCCAGCACTCCAGTCCACATTCACCACAGGTACTAGACTCTCCAATTTGGCACCACTTTGAGTTATAGAATCTGGGAACAGGGAAGGTATAAATTGACGTAACACCAGGCCCTATACAACTCACCCCGCTTTAAACATTATAATTATTTGTCTAATCATTGCCCAGAAATTTCTGAATAAAAGTTTGCTTAACTCTTTATGCCACTCTTTTCAGATATTCCCTATTTACCAGTAGCTCAGCTTTTCTTTCTCTGATAACAGGATTAGAGACTCAAGACCTAATTTTCCTCTCCTTTGTTCTCTTTCTAGGGTGCATCTGAATTATAAAGCCAAGACTGCTTTTGTGACTGGCCTGTAATTAGCTTTTCTAAGCCATATGTTATTTGTTTGTTTGGCATTGTTATGTACAGAGCAAAGA
>NW_005286305.1:0-499 GCF_000412655.1 Myotis brandtii
CATTGCATTTGTATGAAGTAAGGCAATGTTCCCACACACGGATTGAGTGTCACTGAGGATTATTGAGAACTCAAGGTGCAGACGTAGGTTTGATGGTTGTAATGCCCACAGGACATCCTCCTCCATTTGAGTCTTTTCTTGTTGTTTGGGGGCGGGGAGGGCATAGAGGGTTCTTGGATTCCACCATGCCTTCTATTCTAGTCGCGCATAGGACGTCTTGTTCTGCCTAGTCTTTTCTGACCTTGAAGGTGAAACACCTTTTTCTTTACAATTGCAGGTCTGAAATGTGGCGTCACTCTCATTCCTGCTTTGTGGTGCTTCTAGTTATTTTCATGTTGAAAGGACAGAGTAGGAAACATCTTAAATGCAAAGCATTTAATTTCCATTAAAGTTAAAGGTTTCTAAGCCTGTGATGGAGCCAATAAAAATGATGATGTTTAAATCAGCTAATGTTCTATTTCTTACATGAATATTTTATATGAACTGCACAGAAAGAAAA
>NW_005286306.1:0-499 GCF_000412655.1 Myotis brandtii
CCCAGGCCTGGGGCTCAGGGCCTGGCTGTAAGGTCCCCCCGGAACTTGTGCGCCCACTCCAGGCACAGAAGGGCACCCGCACTGTGAGGTTCCTGCGTGCTCTTGCCCATCTGCCCTTCTTCCCCAAAGTAAAACCCTTTCCCTCCAGGCAGCTTCCTTCAGCAGGCTCCTCGGCTGCTTCTCTGGCTGGAGATGGTGTGTCCGGTCCTGCCTACCTAACCACTGCGGGGGCCGGGGGGTAGGGCTTCTTTGCCCCTGCCTTGCTTGTTCAGGCTCCTTGCTGGCCTTGCTGCCGGCCCCAGCTGGGGTCCCTGCTCTGCTGCAAGTCTAGGTGGTCTGACCCTCAGCCAGCAGTCTGCCCACTTCCCCCTCCTTAAAGGTGCTGAGAGCCCCTGCAACGCTAGTATCTGAAAGGCTCACTAGATGGCTGACTCCTGGTTTCCAGGGTTTCTGACTCTCCCTTCCTGTCTCCCCACCCTTAGCACTTAGCCTTTGTACC
>NW_005286307.1:0-499 GCF_000412655.1 Myotis brandtii
ATTACTTACAGACATAGGATAGTACATGAAAACAGTGTGAGTTTCATATTCACGTCAGTTGCCTTGTAGCTCAGATTTTGCAGGATGAAATGAATGACCCAGGAGGATGCTTTGCATGTAGCAGGCATGCATCACAGTTGGAGAACCCTGAACTCAGGCAACCCCAGCTTTCTATATGGATTGTAAGCAAATCTGCCTAATCTTTGCCTGGAGGGGAACATTGTTGTGATCATACTGGGAAGCACACTCGCCTGCCCATTGCTCTGAGGGACACACTATCTCTACTTTCTAAGGCTGCTTGCTATGCAAATACCTATTAAGAGATAATCTGGAACAAAGAGAATCAGTGACTATGCTTGCACAGAAATACAATAGACTCAGAAAGAATGGTCTTCCCAAATTCTCTTACCTCTGAACTCCCATAAAATGCATTTTCTGTTCTGCATCCTGTGTTAACTTAAATTGATTTATGTTTTCCTCAATATATCCAATATCCTCA
>NW_005286308.1:0-499 GCF_000412655.1 Myotis brandtii
CACTGAGTTCAGATTTGCCTACAAGACTGAACATGGGACTTTGCTGGATATTGCCCCATTTCTTGGCTCCTCACTCCTCTAACTAGTGTATTCCAGGAGCACTTCTTTCATACCTCACTTTCCCATAGATCTTCAAAGAGTCAACCTTAGACCCAAGAGCATCAGTTGCTAATGGAAAAGTTTCTGGATGGTGATGTAAGCCTGGGCATTAAAGGGAGAGACTATTCTTTCTCCCAGGCTCAGCCTCAGGGGTGGGTGACAATGGCAGAGGGGACCCGGGGGAGACCAAGGCAATTGAAAAGCTACCACCAGTGGGCTGCACATGTTTTAGTTTCTCCCATGCACATATTGGGGTCACATTTGCCAAGCTGCAAACAATTCAATTTCATTTTTGCATCAGAATGTAAACTTTTTCTGTTCAGGAAATTTTGTTGTTGTTAACTGCTATTTTTAGAAAGATCCAGCACCTAGAAGGTGTTTAAATGCCTGTTGAATGAAT
>NW_005286309.1:0-499 GCF_000412655.1 Myotis brandtii
GGGGAGAGCAATTAGCAGTTAATGGTGTCGGCAATAAAAACCAGGTGAGCCGCTCAGGCCGCACCTCCAGGTGCCTCCGACGCTCATTCCCTCTGTGGACCGAGGAGAGCTTAGGGCAGCCGCTCGAGGGCAACGGCCAGGTCTGGGCAGTGCCATTCTGATATCTAAAGTCCTGGAGAAATTGCCACACAGGGACTGACTTTGGGGACATAAAAAATGGGCAAGTGGTGCCACCCAGAGAGCCACTGGGACAGAAGTTCCAGCGTCCCTGTGGGCCCAAAACCAAGGATTGCTTTCTCCCCATCCTAAAAGCCAAAGCCTTACAGTTAGGGAGACATGAGACTAAATGTGAGGTGGCTCCTGGGACAGAAAAATGACATTAGGAGGAAAAACAGGGAAATCCAAATAGTGTGCAGTCGAATGAACAACAATGCACCAACGTGGGTTGCTTCGAGGGGACGTGTATACGATGGTGACACAAGACACTAACACGGGGGAC
>NW_005286310.1:0-499 GCF_000412655.1 Myotis brandtii
TTGTCCTGCAGGATTCTACTTTCCTGAAGAAAGTTTACTTCTAGATCATCAAGTGTCCTGGAAAGCGGGACTCTCTTTATTGCCACTCTCTGAGAATTGTTAACCAATGCATCTCAGATGACCATACAGAGAGACTATTCAGGAAGTATCAATAGTTAAAGTCCATGGCATTGACCTATCCACGAGGCTCTGAGACTGGTTTTCTTTATTGAAGACATAAACCTCCCCTATAATCTGGGCTAATGGCTGTTGTCCCCTGGGGAGATTGAAAAATTGATCTTCCAGAGATTAAGTCCCCTTTAGTGGAGAATGTGGCTTTCCCCTGTGGCATCTGAAGCTGTAACTTCCAGACTTAATTAGGCTCAGCTAGCCTAGCTCCTTCTCTTTTGTTAGCTCCTAGCTGCCTACACTAATAAAAATAACCTACCTATAGATGGCAAAAGCTGAGAGGTTCTGGGTAATTTATTAAAATAACCAATCCTATATAATAAAAGCCCAG
>NW_005286311.1:0-499 GCF_000412655.1 Myotis brandtii
CCATTAATCTGAGAAACCAGTTGAGTGGAAGTTTTTAAAGAAAATCTCTCCTTTCCTACAAACAATAGAGTAGTAAGTACTGAAGTGGGTCTTGCAGGTAAAGGTCTTCATTGGGTAACTATTCTGTCAATCACAAATATTTGCATACTAATATTTGCATACTATTTCCCTTACTTCTTTTAATAAACTCCTAGACATGAATTGTTGAATTAATTGTGTACAAATTTCTCAATTTTTATATATAACTATACCAAAATAGCCTCCTGAAATATAGTTACCAATTTCACTCCTAACTACAATATATGATGATACCCATTTTCTTAACAAACTTGCCAAGACTCCTTATCATTTTGATACTGCCAATTAAGTTACCTAAACAAAAATAGAGTATCTGAGGCCTGGCTGGGTAGGTCAGTTGTTTAAAGCATCATCCTGACACCCCCAGGTTGCAGGTTTGATCTGCAGTCAGGGTACATACAAGAAGCAACCAATGAATGCA
>NW_005286312.1:0-499 GCF_000412655.1 Myotis brandtii
CCTGATTTAAGGCACGTAGAACAGTCTGTGGTAGTGGAAATCACAGGTATTACTTCTTTGACGTTGGGCAAATTCAATTAAATTTTAGAACCCAGATCCTTTGTCAGAAAAAACACATAATGTCTTTTGAGCAGTTGAGCAGAGTTGTTGTAAAAATTAAGATAATGTTTCTAAAGTGTATAGGTAGGTGCTCAAAAAATTATTCCTTTTCCCTGCAAGAAAGACAAAAAAAATACTTCCATTTTACATGTGATGAAGTTGCTGTATGTTTTGCACAACTGCCTTGCCCAGACTCACCAAGCTAGCAAATATCAGAGCAGTGGCAGGAATATACCTCCTCCTCTTTCAATACCTTGTCATTGTTTTAAATCATATTGTAATGTCTTTGAATGCTCTCCATCATTTGTTCGGTTTTTTTCAATTCTTTACAAAATGCATTTGTTTAAATACCCAGAGATGGAATAAAATACTTGTCTATCAAATGAGAAAGACCAGAGGT
>NW_005286313.1:0-499 GCF_000412655.1 Myotis brandtii
TTGATTACATTTTATAATGATAAGAAGCACACAGCGTAAACAGGTTTGGGAAACAACGTAACTCTCTGTACAAACACAACTCAAGTGACAGCCCTGTCCTAAGAATGCTGGAGAGGAAGTCGCCTGTGAGTGTGAGCCCTCGGTGCCTGTGAGCTGCAGGACGAAGCGGTGGTCAGCGCAAAGAAAACCAGCTAAAAGCTTTTGAAATAAGTACCTGGTTCAGATCGACAGAGTCATAAAGTCACAGGAATTTTAGTGGTTGAGCCTTTAGGTAACATGTTGCCTAAAACTCTGATTTAAAGAAGAGAAAAAGGGAATCCATTTGCACCCTTGATGGGAGTATAAGTTGTTGTAGCCACTATGACGACAGTATGGAGCTTCCCCCAAGAATTAA
Source organism: Myotis brandtii (assembly GCF_000412655.1). NCBI lineage: Eukaryota > Metazoa > Chordata > Mammalia > Chiroptera > Vespertilionidae > Myotis > Myotis brandtii. The sequence continues at coordinate 395 of NW_005286313.1, forward strand.
AAACAGAACGACTAGTACCAAATGATCCAGCAAGTCCACTCTGGAGTCTGTATCCAAAGGAAATGAAAACAGGATCTTGAAGAGGTATATGCGTCTCCCCCCACC
>NW_005286314.1:0-499 GCF_000412655.1 Myotis brandtii
TTAGGAATCATAGGATGATTTCATTGGAATATTCCTAACATGGTCAACATCTACAGGAAGATTGCTCAGGATCATTTACCGATTGGAAAAGGAGAAGTGCATTTATTCCGTGGCCCAGTATCATGGAGGTAATTGTTGTAACATAGCAGGAATCTCACTGAGGGGATAAATCTATATGGTGGCTAGTGAGTAGATATTGTCCAGATTTATGGAAAAGCACTTGTATAAATCCATTGCCTTGTGTTAGGGAAAATGAGGAAAGCCACATGATAGAGTGGAGGGGGCCTTCTCCTACCACGTTCCTTGACCGCTTTTATGTCAGAACGATTTGGGGGGAGTTTGGAAAGGTACCTTTGAGGGTTCTTGGAGGAAAGACCACTCCTGCACATAGAGATCCGCCTTGTGCAGTGCCCTACCTAGTGCCGTGGTGATCATGTGCATTCATGAAATGTGATCCCCGCTGCTCTGGTAGGGTAAGGCACTTGTGAATGTCACTTCC
>NW_005286315.1:0-499 GCF_000412655.1 Myotis brandtii
GTTGCAAGGTACAGTTTGGTAATTTCTAAGATAGAGGTACAAAATAAAATGGGGTTTAGAAATGGAGTGTTTGATTCCAACTGAGAGACAGGAAAGGCCTCAGCTGGGAGAGGAAGAGGAAGGAAGTCAAGGTGGAGTTGGGTTTTTCATTATGGTGTCATTAGTTGGGATAGGAAATGGAAACAAAGAATGACAGCTTCTGGGGAGATAATGATTTTGGTTTGGGACATGTTACATTTGTGGTGCTGGCAGTCTATCCATGTGTTACAGTTGGAAACATGACCTGGGAGATCAGGGTTAAAGGTGTGGATCTGTTGGGTGGAGGAATGGTGGCAGGATAAATATTTACTCAGTATTGGCATCATAATATACTGCATTTCATTGACTACAAGATGCCAGAGATTGTAAGACTCATCATTATTTTAGGTACCATTGAGGAAAAAAAATGTTATCGATTTGGTTATCACACATCATTGTTTTTTAATTTTATTATTTCTTT
>NW_005286316.1:0-499 GCF_000412655.1 Myotis brandtii
CCAGAGTAGGGCACGTGGTGAACCACCCGGAAGTAAGTCACAACCTCCCATATCTGCATGCAGTGAAACTCCGTGACTGCATCCGCGGGTACAGTGCAGGGCGCTCCAGGCCGCAGTGGGACTTGGGTGCTGAAAGGCAGGAGCTCTGGTGTTGTAACGGCCCAAGCTGGGTTTGGATCTTCCTGAGGGACATCCCGATGGAACACAGGATTGGGGGACACAGACCTGGATTGGAGTCCTAGCTCTCCCGCTGACTTCCAGCTCAAGCATTTTAATCACCACTCAAATGAGTAATAACACCTACTTCATAGAGTTGACATGAGCATTAAGAAAATTGAAGTATAGCTTTTAAGCATGTTGGCACATAGACTATAGCCCTTATTGTCATTAACTACAGTAGTCAAATGAAGCGCTCAGAAATACAACTTCCCCTTATGCCTGTTTGGGAATTTGTTCTTGTTCTAACTGGAAGGCATGTGGACTCTGTTACTGACATCAC
>NW_005286317.1:0-499 GCF_000412655.1 Myotis brandtii
ATACTGATTTCTTAATTTTGGGTTGGAAAAGTGGGGGAGGTGTCTTATACACAGAAAAATACGGTATGTACCACATCTTCATTATCCATTCTCCTGGCTAGAAATCCAATCAGTTCACCCCTTTGTTGAGAAGCCCTCCCTCCCCTGCTGCACTGAGGTCACTCACGCTCCGTCCTCACTGCTCCTGTAGCTGCACCAGCTTCCTTTCGATTAGGGTTTAAGTGGCATGTTTTTGCTTCTCTTACTTTCCTTTCTGTGTTTTTTCTAGAAGTTTTTCCTACAAGCTGAGCGCTATTAGATTTGTTTCATTTTCAATCCAGTCTGACAGTGTTTGAAAGGGTTTAGTTCATTTTCCATCGATATAATTTCCAATACATTTGGGGTTACAACCCTCATCTTACAATTCATGTCCTCATGCCAGGGTGGGGAGCCTTCTTTCCGCCAAGGGCCATTTGGATTATTTATGACATCATTTGCAGGCCACACAAAATTATCAACT
>NW_005286318.1:0-499 GCF_000412655.1 Myotis brandtii
AGTCCGAGATTTTACAGACGAGAAACCAGCATCAGACAGGTTAAGTGTCTTGCAGGAAGTCAGAAATCACTAAGTTGAGGAGTTTAGATGTAGTTCCACATGCTGTGTTCCATGAAGCCCTCCTCCCTTCCCTCAGAGCACTTCTGTAGCCTGCAGACCTGTGGTAAACCAGAAGGCTGCCCCCATGAGCTGCTTCAGTAACAGTTAAAACTGTGGTCTGTAGGCTCAGCTTGCTGAGGTAGGTCAGTCTATAGAAGATAGGGAGCCATTGCTAGAGAAATTGTCAAAGTTGGAGTTTCTAAAAAGATAATCAACAAATACCTGAGAATTACATACAACCATTGAAGATACAAGACCAAAGTAACAGAATATGGTGACCCATCTTGGTCCTGGCTAATTTGACTTCTTTGCTTGAGCAGAAGACTTCACTTCCTTGTAGAGCGAGGGAGGAGGGTGGGGTGAAGAGTTTAGACCAGGGGTGGGCAAACTTTTTGACTCG
>NW_005286319.1:0-499 GCF_000412655.1 Myotis brandtii
GCTCCTTCCCCCCCCCCCGGCCAAGCCAGAGCCCCAGGTCAGAGCCCAGGTCAGAGCCCAGGTCAGTGCCTGGCCGTGGGAAACAATAGAGAGGCGCGCACGCTTCCCTGAACTCTGGGTCTGGGCAGCCAGCCCTGGGCCAGGCACCCTCCACTGGACCACGCTGGAGGCTGTTTGAAATCTGAATATTCATGAGAACATTCTTTCTTCATTCAGTCCCTGATTCATAGATGCTTTTACATTTAATTGATTGAGGCAGCCTTGGTTAATAGCATTGCTTTCAGGTGTGCAGGGCTCTAAGTCAGCACCTGTGAGCTCTATGATGCTCACCACCCAAGCCTACTTCCTCGTGTCCACAGGCATGTGACCCCTACTCAACCCTCCCTCTGTGCCCACCCACCTGGTATCTGTACCTATGAGTTGCTTTGTTTGTGTTGTTCATTTATTTTTTGTTTCATGTTCCACATCCTATCTAATAAAGAGGGAATATGCAAATTGA
>NW_005286320.1:0-499 GCF_000412655.1 Myotis brandtii
GGCATTAGGAAGGTTGAGAACCACTGCTCTACGCTCTTCTGGATCAATTATTGCACAGAGCCAGCCGAGAAACACCAGAAGCTGTAAGTGTCTGCAACATTAATAAGATACAGCATTTATCATCTTCACGGTAACTTAGACACAGGGAAACTTCAAGAGCAACACCAAACACAAGCACAGGCTGCAGATAAAAGACATTGACTTCCGATCAAGTTAAAAGATGAGTGGCTACCAGCATTGGGTGAGACCTGCCACAGAAATAACACTGTGCTTTTTAAGCAGTGAAACCACATCATCTACTACTGGCTATACTTGAACTAGGTAACAGAACCCAGAGACTTTGCAGCACAGTCTACTGAGACCAAGGCTGCACTAGGCCGTACGTGTGCGAAGGTCAGATTACAACAGGATACCTAAGATGCTAGGTGGTAAATTCAACAGGCGAGCTGTCAGTTGGTGGATGGAAAACCTTGTAAGGGTCCAGAGAAGCCCAAAGTCA
>NW_005286321.1:0-499 GCF_000412655.1 Myotis brandtii
GGTGTATACCAGGTACATAGGCACAAATACATATTTGAGTGATAAATAATGACTGAGTTAAGACCTCAGACTCTGGAGACAGGCAAAATCGGGTCTAAATCACAACTTTTCCAGTTAATAGTGGTTAGTTATGTATTGCTGCACAACATATTACCCTACATTTAGCAGCTTAAATTATTATCTCAGTGTTGCTGAGGGTAAGCAATCTGGGCATGGCTTCACTGGGCAGCTTTGGCCCAGCTCCGTTCCCAAGGCTACCTTCATTTTAAGGCTTGGCTAGGGAGGACCCATTGTCAGCCTCCTCCTGTGGCGGTTGACAGGCCTCAGATCCTTGATGGCTTCTGGCCAGAGACATCAGTTCCTAGCCACCTGGGCCTTTCCAAAGGGCAACTCACAGCACGATAGCTGGCTCCCCCCCAGAGAGAGGCATCTTAGAAAGCCCCAGGTGGAAGCTGCAGTGTTTCTTTTTGCTTTGTGTTTTTTGTTTTTGGAATTTTTT
>NW_005286322.1:0-499 GCF_000412655.1 Myotis brandtii
CACTCACTCACAGGCTGGGTCACGTGGGCGAGGGAGGGAGGACGTTATTGAGAACAGGAGCCCAGACCCCAGGGGAGGGGTGAACCAGATGGGCTCCCGCCTTCTCTTGTGACTCCGGGAACCCCCTCCCCCCCAAGTGTGCAGGCTGAGGGGCGAGGGAGCAGTGTGGAGGCCCTGGGACTTGGGGCGCTCACTGCTCCTCCCCTGCCGTGTTCACAGGCGCAGGAAGGAAAGGCCTTGGTGGCTGCCCGCGTCACTTGGAAGAGACAAAAGCCCAGCGCCCGCAGCCCGAGCCCAAGATGGAGCTGACGGCTGGTCACGGGGAAGGGAAGGTGGTGACCTCGGGCGGGACTGGAATGGCATTGTTCTATTTGTAAGAAGGGTGAGAATTAGAGTTCAAGGTAAACATGCACATTAAGAATCCTAACAGCCCAGCCGGCGTGGCTCAGTGGTTGCGCATCAACCTATGAACCGGGAGGTCATGGTTCAGTTCCCGGTC
>NW_005286323.1:0-499 GCF_000412655.1 Myotis brandtii
GCGCAGCGGGGACAGAGGCTGGTCAGCGGGGTGACTCTGAGGCCCACATGTTCCCTGTAGGACTTGTGGAAGCCACTGAGTTGTCAAAACTAGAAGGGCAGGAGGGGAGGCAGCAAAGGGCCATTCCAGGGCCCCTCAGCGCAAGGACTGATGTCAGGGACAAAGGCCAGAGCTTCGGACTGCGGCTCCTGGGTCCTGCCCTCCCTCACAGACACGCCTCTAGCGGGACTGGAGTGGCCGCTGGGGGTTGAAACCCAAGAAGAAGAACAAAATCGAGGGGCCTCCCCTATTCTACTTCTTCAGCCCCCTCTGTGCTACTCCTGGCCACACAGCCCAGATCCCCAAAGCCCTGCCCCTTCTCCCTCCCCACAAACCCTCTCCTTGACTTTGCTGTGCTGTTCCCTCTGCCTGAAATGCCCTTCCACTACCATCAGCCTGGACAATTCCTTTAGGAATCCACCAGGGCTCTGCTCGAGCGCCATCTCCTGCACCACGGCTT
>NW_005286324.1:0-499 GCF_000412655.1 Myotis brandtii
ACACGCGTGTCATAGGTTCGCCATCACTGCTTTAGAATACACTGAGGAAGGAACGAGAGAAGCGGGCTTTACAATTCCATTTGAAGAGCGATATTAAGCGCAAAAGTCTACAGGCAGCCTGAACACGGACCCACGGGGTGGCTGGGAGGCCATGGGAGACGCCGTGCCCACCAGTGTGACGCAGGATGGAGGTGACGAGAGACTGTTCTCAAGCCCACGCTGCTGGGTACCAGAAAGCCCGAGATCTCAGGGAACGTTCTATCAACTAAGCATCCTTGTGCGGCAAGGCTCTGATGGCCAAGCTTCGGACGTTCCTTGGCTCCAGAGATTAAAAATGACATTTCAGGCCTCCTTGGCTGCACATGAAACCTACCTGGGGGCTTGTCTAACAGCACTCATGTCTGGGCCCGCCTCTTACCGGTCCTGCATCCATAGTTCTGAATGGGGCCCAGCATCGATATTTTTAAGGCTCCCCCAGTGGATCTAAAATGCAGCCAGC
>NW_005286325.1:0-499 GCF_000412655.1 Myotis brandtii
GAGTTCTGGCCGTGCTTCTTGCTCACTGCCCCTGGGAGAGCCAGCTCCAGGGGCAGGTGGTGCCGGGAAGCCTGGCCGGTGTTCCCCCTCCCAGTCTCCTCAAGATCAGAACCCGTTCCAGGCCACCAGACAGTGCTCCCTGCCAGCCCTTTCACGAAAACAGTTCCTGGATGTGCTTCGTGAGTTGTGGCCAAGCTCTTGTGACAACACCTCCTGGAATAACAAAGGGATCCTTTGTGGGCAGCCGGCTCCAGTTAACAGCTTGTGGATGGCTGGACTCCCTGGCACTTTCTCCTTTAGACGGCACCCCATCCCCCGACTCCCATCTATTCAGTTCACGACAATCTGGGATCCTACATAGATAATTGGGCCATTTGATCAACCTGAAGAGGTAGGTCAGGGCAGCCTTCCAACACGAAAACTTCCGGAGGAAATGGCAGGACACAATGGGAGACCTGTGGTGGGAGGCCCCTCAGCGGTTCCCTTCCAGCATTGTGCC
>NW_005286326.1:0-499 GCF_000412655.1 Myotis brandtii
CTCTTAAAATAAGTTTTCTAAGGACCATTCATATGCAAATTGATTCAAATAACAGTTATAATTAGCCATTCACCTTATATTTGACCATTTAATTTGCATAAAGGGTGTCAATTTTCTATTAAAAAACCATGGTGTTTGAATGCAGGTACAGAATACTAAGTTGGATATCATTTTGATATTGTGATATTATAATTTGTTAGAAAATAAAGTGAAGAAAACATTAAATATGTATTATTGCCTTCTTTGTACTAGGCGGGTGGTAGGAATAAGCCAGCTATTTCTATATTTACTTGTAAAACATATTGTGGAAATAATTATGAAAAACAAATGCAAATAGGTACCCACGCTCAGCATAGAAAATTATTTTAGCAGTAGAATTCTTGAGTTCCAATAGTATCATTGAAATACATACATGCATATATAGTACATACATTTCATATACATCTTTCTCTTACTTCCTGTTGTTCCAACACACACACACACACACACACACACACAC
>NW_005286327.1:0-499 GCF_000412655.1 Myotis brandtii
GGGCAGCGTGTGTGAAACAGTGAGGAGAAGTGAAATGAGGGGGCTTAGCAGGGGTGAGATCTTTGGGCTGTTAATAAGCCAGAAAGTGGGGTATGATCTTTATCCTGAGGCGTCCAGGGAGCCAGGGAAGGTGTTTGAACAGCTGAGTGTTGTGACCCAAACGAAGCTTGAACATCTCACTCTAGAGAAGACCAATTGGATGGTGTTGACTTGGATGCAAGGAGACTGGGGAGGGGGCTGGGCCCATTGGCCAATGAGGAGAGGATGAAGTCTGAGCTGTGTGGAAAGTCTAGGGAAGGGGAAGGACAGACACTGGGGAGGACAGAGAGGAGAGAAGCATGATGTCTCAGCTGTGCTCTGGGTGCCTGGGCATGGAGGCCGCTCAGGGAGAGTCATGTTTCTGGATCATCCCCACCACGTATCTGCAGGGCCATCTGTTCCTGGCTTCTCAGTTCCCTAGTGGGAGGTAGCTCCTGGCTTCTGGTGGGAGGACCACCTC
>NW_005286328.1:0-499 GCF_000412655.1 Myotis brandtii
GGTTAGCAGGAGCCGCTGCCACCTGGGGAGAGGATGATCATACTAGTAAAGGCAGTGCTCTGAGAGAGGAATTTTTCTGATGTTTTCTCTGAAATTAGGATGACTAAGTATGGACTTGAAAATCTCACGATTAATTTTTGGCTCCTGTACTCTTCCTGACCATGTAACTCCATAAGAAAGTGGTCTATTTGGGAGCCTGAGATATGTTGGGATTATACATCTATGTGCAGGGGTCTCCAAGATTTTGTAGCAGAGTTCAGGACACAGAGTTCATCTCTCCAGTCCCATGATTTAAAACAGCCGAGCCCCAACCCATTTCTTGAATCTCTACTGTGAAAATTAACCACCACCTTGCCCCATCCTATCCTGTGCTTGCATGGCTATTTAGTTTCATTACCTACCAGTCAAGTTAGCTGATAACATGTTTGATTTTTCAACTCCATTGTAAAATCTTTAAGAATAGGCATCATCTGCCAATGTTATCACCGATAAGGGTTTA
>NW_005286329.1:0-499 GCF_000412655.1 Myotis brandtii
TTTTTTTTAAATCCTCACCCGAGGATCTGTGGATATGTTTATTGATTTGCGAGAGAGAGAGGAAAAGAGAGAGAAACATCGATTGGTTGCCTCCCCTCCTGTGGGCGCCCTGACCAGGATCGAACCCAAATCGGCAACCTAGGCATGTGCCCTGATCGGGACTCGAACCCATGGCATTTCGGGGTACAGGACGACACGCCAACAAACGGAGCCACACCGGCCAGGGCAGAATTGGACGCTCTTGAAGGATAAGGTCCCCAGATTGTTGAGAATCTGTACATTTGCAGACGGCATCATAATATGTAACTTTCCTCATAAAAGACAGGGGAGCTCTGGCCAGTGTGGCTCAGTTGGTTGGAGCACCGTCCAGTGCACCGAAAGGTCTCCGTTTGATTCCTGGTCAGGACACATACCCAGGTTTAAGAGAGAGAGGGGTTCACTGAAAAGTACAAGCGATCCATGCTAACTCTCGCAGAGCCTACAGGTAAAGAGCATGAGG
>NW_005286330.1:0-499 GCF_000412655.1 Myotis brandtii
GGTAATTCATGAAAAACATTTGGCAGAGTGCCGGGCACAGGATATGAACTCGTTGAATGCTATTAACTCAGACAGCAGGAACGCTCCGGATGCCTGGAGAGTGGAGTCACATGCAGGCGGCGAGGGGAGAGCTAGCAGGAATGCCTGGCCGTGCTTCCTGTGAAACAGCAGGACATGTTGCCTCCAGGGAGGTTTGAAGTGCAAGGTTCTCGGTAGCTGTTTCACTCCAGGCAGGTGAAAAAGATGCTGACCAGAAGGCAGGGAGCTGTTGAGAGGAGAGGCAATTTGCAGTGAAAAAGAAATGAGAGCGAAGCCAGGAGGAAGCCAGGCAGAGTAGAAATGCTTTGAAACTCAAAAGTTTGAGGGTCATTTGCCATTTCTGTTTATTCTTAACTAGTGGCCTGGTGCATGAAATTTGTGCACACAGTGTGGGAACCCCGTGATCCATTGACCCAAAGAGGCAGGCCCTGCCCACCCCTCCGGGGCTCCTCAATGGATT
>NW_005286331.1:0-499 GCF_000412655.1 Myotis brandtii
GGGGAGGAGGATTATTACGTGGATCCTTTAAAACAATTTTTATATTGTAAAAAAATTGGGGGAAACTTGTAATCAATATACAATATGAAATAAGGGAAAATTATACTTTAGTACAGTATGAGTTTTCAGAAAGTGTCCTTGTAGCTGAAAATGTGTTTATAATTATGTCAAAAGGTATATTTTATGGATTCTAGGGAAATGTGTTAATAATTCTCATAAGTAAGTAAGGGCAAGTGAAAACTCTTTGGTTAGCTTCTGAAGTTAGCACATACGACAAAAGTTGTCCAGAATTAAATTGCCCTAGAAAAATCTCTTAAATAACCCCTGTAGTATATTACACATGGTTTTGTGTATACAAATCCTTTATGGTAATTCTTTCACACATTCAAGTTTGAGAACTATTGTGCTGCTAGACTGAAGAAAGTAACCAAAGGAAAGTCTCTAGGTAGATAGCTGGGTGTCTGGCAATGAAACTCTATACTGCTTTTAGGTTAAGAAG
>NW_005286332.1:0-499 GCF_000412655.1 Myotis brandtii
CTTCCTCTCTGAAAAAAATCAATAAAATATATCTTAAAATAAAATAAAATTATCATTTCCCAGCACCAGGATATTCTACTTTGTACTATATTTCCACAACCTCCTCAAGCTTATCTCTAGTCTTTCTAAAATGATCTCAACCCCATCCCAGAATGTGTATTTGACTGATAACCCAGTGAAACAGTAGGATGTAGCTTATAGTTGTGTGGTAAACATACCTTTAGGATAGGCTTTTGGGCAGAAACATGGTAGAATTATTGAGGTAAGACATGATAAGTATATAGATTGGACATACATCCATAATCTTGGGCATGCAGTTAGGGGTCTAATGAGAAACAAAATGGGGATAATTGACCAGGTGATAACTGGAGAAACAGAATGTACTCCAAGATAATCAGGGAAACAAAATGGAAATAATTTGATCCCAGTCAAAACAAACAAAAACTTGGTCCAATATCTACATATATAAAAGCCTAAGCGACCAAACGACTGGTCGACC
>NW_005286333.1:0-499 GCF_000412655.1 Myotis brandtii
ATCTAGTCCAAAGAGAATGAGGGGACATGTGGAGCAGACAATCCCAATCTTCAGCTAAACCCTGCTGACCCCAACCCAGCCCAGCAGAGTCATAGTCAACCCGTGACCTGAAGTGGCCCACACTAGGCAATTCACAGATACCTGAGCAAAATAACTAATGCTTGGTTAAGCCACTGAGTTTTGAGGTGGTTTGTTATGCAGCAATAGCTGACTGATACACCATTCTTCTTCCTTTTTAGTCCATTCTCCATGCTAAAGCCATAGTCATCTATTTAAATAAAAATCCAACCATGTCACGCCCTTGTTTAAACCTTTCAATGGTTCTCATTACTTTTGGAATAAAGACCTATGAAATTCTCTAGATTTTTATGTATAATAAAGTCCCACATACTCGGAGCTGGAGATATGAATAAGGTATGTAATTCCAACTGGTGCCATAGCTAATATGAGGGGTAGAGGTGTGCCTGCCTTTCGTAGTGACCTCAGAGCCTCTTGGTGG
>NW_005286334.1:0-499 GCF_000412655.1 Myotis brandtii
AAAATAGTTCAAATGAGTTTTGTTGTGTATATCTTATTAAAATTTTAAAATACATCCTGTCACCTGATCCCAAAAGCAAGTTGCTAAATTGAAATAGCAAAACAATTCCAATGCTACCCTTAAATTATGCTTTCATATCTGCTTGCTTTCTATATTGGACCAGTTCATCCGATTTTTTGTTTGTTTGTTTTTGTTGTTGTTGTTACTGTTTTTAATTGAGGTATAATGACATATCACATTATATTCGTTTCAGGTGTACAACTATGGTTCAATGTTTGTATATATTGTGAAATGATCACCACAATATGTCTAGGTAACATCTGTCACCATACATAGTTATAATTTCCTTTGCTTGTAATGAGAACTTTTAAGATTTACTCACTTAGCAATGTTCAAATATGCAATACATCTAGTTCAAATTTTAACTATAACCACCATGCTGTACACTACATCCTTATGACTTATTTCTTTTATAACTGGAAGTTTGTATCTTTTGACC
>NW_005286335.1:0-499 GCF_000412655.1 Myotis brandtii
GAGGAAACGCTGGGCACTCGCCTCTCAGGGCCTTTGCGATGGCGTCCGCGTGTCTTTGGAGGACCCGGAGGTCCCCCAGAGTCAGCGTGCCGTCCCCCCAGCCCTCTGCACACCCAGTCCTCCTGCACACCCAGCCCTCATGCACACCCAGCCCTCGTGCACGCCCAGCCGGGCAGGCCCAGGCCCAGCCCCAGCTCCTGCCCAGAGCCACGCCCTCTCCATGCCCTCGGGTTGCTCCTCCAGGAGGGCTACTAATGCCCCCACCCACCCACAGCCCTACCCACAGCCCCAGGGGTGCCGCCCAGCACCCGGGCAGGGCCCGCCCACTACAGGTGCTCACGGCGGCGACTGCCCAACGTTGCTGGGGGAAGAACACGGGCATCTTTTGCTGTTTATTTCCCCTTTGCCACATTTGTAGCTTTCTCTTTTTTATGACGATATAAAATCCTTCTTTGTAAACATCACTCTTAAAGGGAATGCGTGCTTATTGTAAAAAAAA
>NW_005286336.1:0-499 GCF_000412655.1 Myotis brandtii
AAAGTCACACAGTACATTGACCCTACACGAAACCAAAGCTCTTTCCACTCTGCCATGCTGACCAGAAAATCTAATTATGGGTTGATTACACAGCTGATTTGCTCTATTCCATTAGACAGGGAATCTCTCCTTATCTTGCCACTCATTCAATGACCACTGTCCTCTTTGAAATTTTTTTACCAAGGAAAAGTGCAAAAGATGGATAAAAAGAGCACTGAACAAAGACTGGGGAACCTTGACTCTAAAAAAGGCATCTGATTGAATGACTAGCCTATTGTGTGGGACTAGAGCTCCTTCGTTGCTTTGGAAGAGATTTCTGGCCAATTTAAAGTCACATGGGACCTTTGGATGGGAGTTAGCACTAGATAAGTTCCAAGAAGAAGAGGAGGAAGTTGAGAACAGTGAGAGAGTGGATAAGCAGAGGTGGGAAGCAAAGGGTCCCTTGGGAAGTGGATGACAGACTTCTTTTCTTTTTTAATATATTTTATTGATTTTTTAC
>NW_005286337.1:0-499 GCF_000412655.1 Myotis brandtii
GCAAAAAGTGAAATGGTAGGTGAAACCAGAACTGTAAGAGGGAGCATACCTGACTACTCCAAGGAGATTTTCGTACCTTGGTAACCAAAGGGCTTTGGTGTTAAATGGCCTCACAGAGACAGAAAACAACTTCTTTGATCCATGCGACGAGGGATTTCTTAGACCCCTTTATAAAGTTAGGATCCTCAAAGGATTACAGCCTCAGTAAGAGAATAGATTAGAAATTAAACCTCTCTGCTGACCTGGGAGAAAATGAGGAAGCTTGTATTTCTTGGCTTGGCTTCCAAGGGACAGGGGCGGGGTGTGCATTCATGTGTGTGGGATGCCTGCCCTGAGAGTTTGTGATCAATTGCCTCTCCTCCAGTAGATTTAGGGTTTTAATCTGTATTAATTGTGTGGTCCAGAATTGCCAATAATATAAAGCAGTGATTTTCAATCTTTTTCATCCAGTGATACACTTAAACTAATTATTACAATCTTCAGCACACCAAAAAAATAT
>NW_005286338.1:0-499 GCF_000412655.1 Myotis brandtii
TAGCATTTAATTTCATGAAAAGAAAATATCTTACAATTATTTTTAAGAATTTGTCACAATAAAACTTGAGGTCCAAATTCTCTTTGCAATATACAAGGCATTAGCATCATGATCATATTTAGTATTTATTGAAGATTTACTATATCCCAGGCACAGATGTAAATGCACGTGGGCATTTTACAAACTGTTTTTCACACCATCTTTGTGAAGCAAGTACATTTTACACAACTGACGCATAGAGAATGAAAGTAATCTGCCGTAAGTCAGGCAAATATGCAAGCAGGAACGCAAACCTAATCTTACTACAAACTTGTGCTCTTACCCACAGTGTACTATTATCTTGCCTTGCATACATTTTTTTCTGGTAAATTCACTCATACTTCCTTACCTTCATTTATTTATTTATTCCATTCATCACCAAATTCAGATATTTTATCTTACTGAACTATATTTTCCTTATATACTATATACTACATGTCACGTGTTACACGTTACATAT
>NW_005286339.1:0-499 GCF_000412655.1 Myotis brandtii
TAATTTACAATGAGGTTAATAAATTATTAGGTCCAAAGAATGGAAGAGTACAAAAAATGATGATTGTAAGGACGGACACAATTGTGTGGTTGTCTAGTGCTTGGCTTTGAGCTTCCTGGCAGTCGGGGCAAAAGGAAAGCTTTAAGCTGGGAGGCAGACACTTTCCCAGAGCTCAGTTTTAAAGGGAGTCAGTCCCTCAGGAGTTCACAGGATAAGGAATTAAAATGTACTTGTAACTGGGAAGGAAAACGTGGTGAGACTGGGAGAGGGAGGGAAGGAGAGAGAGGAACGGAGACAAGGGTTTCTGAGTCCAGGCTGCCTGGGCAGGTGGAGCCACTCTAGACTTAAGTGTTTCAGGAACACAGAGAGCTCCTTTGATGACATTACACAACCTGAGTGGGCAAGGAGGCACCTGACATCAAATGCCAGTCTGACTCGTTCCTGCCCACGCTCATGCCACCTCCAGACCAGCCCCCTGCCCAGTGAGGCACCTGCCCCT
>NW_005286340.1:0-499 GCF_000412655.1 Myotis brandtii
AGCATGCCTCTATTTTCACCATTATCAAGAAGAAAAACATAAAATGCTAAGTACAGCAACTATTATGGTAGCTCATGAGTCTCTGTTCCTGCTTAGGTTTAACTACTTTTTTTGGCTTATGACTTGATAATGTTATCACTTGCCCATGTAGGTATAATTGGGAAGAACCTGACACCCTAGCCCTGGTATCAGCTCTGTGAGAGAAAGGAATAGAATCTTGCCTAATAAATTCATCCTTGCACTTCATAGCAGAAACTGTGCAATCACAATGTCTGCATGGTAAAGCTTGTAGATAGCTTCTGAAATACACAAAACTATGTGAGGAGTGTGATTCTGTGGTAGAAGCTAGAGAAGGAAGAAAGCTTCTGAAAATTGCAGAATGGTTAGAACAGGTTAAGGGAGGACATGACTTGAAAAAAGTCCCTGTAACGGGAAAGATATGATCTATTTTTAAGGATAGTGATGAATATTTAACTTTAAATTGTTGCCTTTTTTTTTT
>NW_005286341.1:0-499 GCF_000412655.1 Myotis brandtii
GAAACCCATTCTTCCAATCCCACCACCTCCGGGAAGCCTTTCCTGCCTGCCTCCCAGAGCCCCAGGTCCTCCTCTGACCCTCGGAATCCTCCCTAGCTGGACGACTCCCCACAAGTGTACACGGCATGCAGTTTTTAGTGATCTTTTATGTTATGCCTGTCTGTCTTGTTTCCAATCAAGTCATAAACTCCTAGAGAATAAGCTTCAGATAGAGGTCAGAAGACCCGGGATTCAGCCCTGACTCTGCCCCTCTCCGCCTCAATGACCTTGAACAAAGCATTTTTCCTGAGTCTCTGTCTTCTCATGTAACCATGAAGAGGGAGTTCAAGGTCCTCCCAGGATCCCTCCCGCTCTGAGAGTCTAAGGTTACTTCGTGCTTTTCTGTATCTTCCTAGAAAAGTAATAAAAACTACGGTTTTGCATCTTAAGAGGGTGGCATTTATGCTCTCATTGAATCCAACAATTCTGTGAGAGCGGCACCATGATTGTCCCTATTTCA
>NW_005286342.1:0-499 GCF_000412655.1 Myotis brandtii
GCCTGCTGTGATCTACATGTTAGCTACATTAGCTTCACGATTCCCTGAAATAGCCTTAGGAAGTAGGTATGTTCTCCCCCATTTTACAGATAAGGAACTGAGTGCTATGGTAACCACACTAAGTAAACAGCAGAAGAGCCAGAACTTGTACTTAAGTCTCTCTGAACCTGAGGCCTGGGCTTTGAGCTACTCTGTGATCCCGCAAGGGGAGGGCTCTCTGATCTTCCATGGCTGTGGATCATGCTGATGAGATTCACCAGCCCTGCTACCCACAGCTTCAAGATGGGCCTCCAGACCGTGACTCATCATGGACCTCTGGAGCTCTTTCTGAAACAATCTGCTGTCCTTCACAGGTCTCCCTTCCAGGCTGGAACAGTATAGCATGGGAGATGCTGCGGACAGACCTCAGCCATTAGTCTTTTGATTGATCCTGACAGCAACCTCTGTTCCATAGACATGTAATTTTTTAAAAAAAGATATTTTTATTGATTTCAGAGAG
>NW_005286343.1:0-499 GCF_000412655.1 Myotis brandtii
AAATAAGTTATAAAAAGTTGTGAATAAATACACCAATGATTAATTTGTCTGGGTTATTAAGGGAAGCTGGGGTAATGGGGCTGGGGTCAGTTGGGGGTATTATCCAACCCCTTTTGGAGTGATATCATAAAGTCTATAACCTTTCTCCATCAGAGACAGAATACAGTTTGGATGAACCGTGGGCATGACCCAATACACGTTTTGTTAAGATTGTTTTCAAATAATTTCTTAGAATCTTTGAAGCATCTTGACTATAGATTTGACCTGAGCAAAGAGCACATCAGATGCACATTACATCTGCATGAAATTGGCAAAGTTCAAGTCAGAGTTCCACCAAGGTTCAAGGTTCCACCACAATCTGTATAACATCTTGGTGATATCCCTCTGGAATTATACAGACTTTTGCTTAAGGAAACTGAAAGAGTAAAGACAAATGTTTTTTTCCACCGCGACAATATATAAGTTAAGTAGTGAAATGTATATGAGTTTTGGTAGAACT
>NW_005286344.1:0-499 GCF_000412655.1 Myotis brandtii
TGGAGTGCTTAGGGGAGGCTTTGCAGAACCAGGGATGTTCTCCGAGAGGTTATCTGTGGATTGACAAGGTGAAGCCTCGGCCTTATTTTAAATTTATTAATTTATTTTGATGAGGTAATTATTGTCCACCCACCCTTGTCCCCCAGACTCTTAGAGCCTCTCCCAAGAGGCAGCCTGTACTACCAGAATTTTAGAAATCATTTCAGAGACATTCTATTCAGCAATATTTAAAAATAACACTGAGTATAAATATGTCAAGTAATGAACAGGTGATTCAAGGATGACAGCTTATTTTTTGTAAATTTATCCACACGGAGATGATGTTTAAAGGCCCGTCCAAAAGTCACTGGGAATCTTTTACAGGTGATGTTTATTCTGAGGGGAAGCTGCTTTTGGCTTTCAAGGAAGTTTCACAGATTTGCTGCTTTTATGGGAGACTGCAGTGTCTGAATTATTTCAATTGATTTTTTTTGGCGTCAAAGTATTTTGCCAAGAAAAG
>NW_005286345.1:0-499 GCF_000412655.1 Myotis brandtii
TCTTTCCAAAGATTAAACTGGGGCATATCATAAATCTATCATTTTTTTAAAAAAATGCTATTCTTTCATGTTTTAAGCATTTTTTAAACTGCCAATTTGTTTATATGCATGCTGAGGACAACAACCAGGAGATTGATATATTAACTGAGAATAAAACAGTGGAGTTGTAGTCTGAACGAGCATCCGCATGTATTCAGAAATTCAGTTACAATCACAGGGAAACTGAGATTCTACACCATTGTGTTTTTTCCCAACAAGTCTTTACAAGTCCTTCTGGATATAAGAAAGACCACCTACAGCCTTTCCACAGCCACGGAGGCAGCATTTGCAGTCTGGCCAAAGGAAGGGTGGGAAGGGATGGAATGGTCAGGACTAGGTTCTCTGCCTACAACTTGATGGCAGCACTGCTGCTTTGACACTCTACCCAGATGCTCCAGTGAACTCAGAGCTGAGTCTGGTTGCCTCAGGGCATGGGCAAGAGTCTTGGTTAAGGCAGGGC
>NW_005286346.1:0-499 GCF_000412655.1 Myotis brandtii
GGGATCAAGCCCACAATCTGGGCATGTGCCCTGACCGAGACTTAGGGTGAGCTCCTGACTCAGGGGTTGCTGCTAAACTACGGGGCCACACCGGCTGGGCTTCCTTTCAACTATTGAAAAACTCCTACTCATTTGTCAAGACCCAAATGACATTTTCTCTTGAAGGCTTTCCTGACTGCCTCATACAGGAAGTGGGCTGGCAGCCTCCTTCTCTGACCTCTCACTATAACACTACTTTAACTAGTTTATATACAACCCGACACACCCTCCAAACTGCTGGATGGCCATCAAAGGAAAAGAACCTGATGGAGTCAGACGATGTCAGACCTTTTCTGTCCTGGCCAGTGTGGCTCAGTTGGTTGGACACTGTCCTGTAGACTGAGGGGTCGTGGGTATGATTCCTAGTCAGGCACATGACTGGGTTGTGGGATTCAAATTCCCGAGGTGGTTGGTGCATACGGCTGGTATGGGAGGCAACTGATTGATGTTTCTCTCTCAC
>NW_005286347.1:0-499 GCF_000412655.1 Myotis brandtii
CCTCTCATGACTGACCCCATTTTCAAATCTCTCATATTTAATCGCTGACTGCATTAAAAATATTTTATTTGAGGTTATTAAGAAATTAGCTCAATTAAAATGTAAACTTTTCTGGTAGTTATTTGCTTTAGTAAACCTTTACAGCTAACTAAATCTTATGAACTTTACTTCTACTCATTTTATTGTGAAGTTTGCCTATAGTGAACTTTATCAGATACTTTCTAACGCTGAAGCTAGACTGGGCAACACCCATAACAGGAAACAAATATTAAGTGTTGAAAAAGGAAAGGGAGAAATGATAGTATGTTTTTTTCCAGTTTCTGTGTTTATATTTTGGAGTTGACATCATGCTTTGTGCCAGCTTTATGCAGTCACACAAACAGTTGAAATTGGCACTATCCCTCAGTGCAGACTTTCAGAATGGCTATGTTTTCCTCTGTATATGCAGTCATTTTATTTACTATCCCTCTAAAATTGTTAGGTGCCATAAGATCTCCTC
>NW_005286348.1:0-499 GCF_000412655.1 Myotis brandtii
AAAAAAAAACTATACAAGGGCATGAATATATTCACCAACTATTTACTGCGTACCAACTACATTCATAATACATTAGGCATTAAAAATATAAAAGTGAACAGGACACATTTCCGACCATCTCATGTCTCAGAGTTTATAGGTAGATCACGAAGGAGTTAAGAAAAGGGTGAACACACAGATATTTTTAAATGCATTTGTGAGAAACCATGCCCTGTAGATCATAACGGAATGTACTCATTTGAAACGGATGGTGTGTTCCTAAGGACATCGCTGCACGGGTCAGCTCTTTGGAGGGAAAACGCAAGACTGATTTCTACACACGGGGAGCAGGTCTGACTGGAGAGTGCGCTCCGAGGGCCTCCTTCACTCGCCGACCCGAGGGAATGCAAGGTTCGTGAACGATGGAGTTCCTACCAGGAAGGTGTCCAGTCCCTCCGGATCAGAGCTGTGGGTTATCATCAGTGCAAACATGGGAAGGGCTGTAGCTTAAACACACTCA
>NW_005286349.1:0-499 GCF_000412655.1 Myotis brandtii
GACACATTCAACAGAAGGGATGTTTTCATTTGTCTTTAGACCTTAAGTCTCACCCTTTAAGAAAAACTGAAGTATTCTAAACCCAAACCAGTGGTTAATTAGCACATTTCAGATGAGTGGAAAAAAATAGGATCCAGCAAGAAACAAACTGAGGGTGTGATATGTTGGTTTGTACATCATGGGTGGTGGCTCCGCCGTGAGGGCTCTGAGCCAAATATGCACACAGCACCCAACTCCTCCACCTCCCTCTTCATTTGTGAGGTTTGTTTAACCTCAAATCCTCGTTAGTATATTTTCCTGTGAATGGTTTTATGGGGAAATTTATTAGCTATTACTGGAAGAAACTGATGATAAGAAAAACGACAAAAGCTGAGAAGTTCCCTTTCCTCATCTTTTCGCTGCTGAGGCACAGAGGCAGGAGGCAGTGGCTTGAACAATCAGGCGTGAGTGGTGGAAAGGCGTGCACACCAGTTCCAGGAACATAAAAGCCAAATCTTTG
>NW_005286350.1:0-499 GCF_000412655.1 Myotis brandtii
GCATGCATCCTGTTATGGTGTGAAAGGTATATGTACCAAAAATACATACACTAAACATGCTCTTACATATATATAAAACCAGAAGTGTAAGCATTCCTTTTTTTCCCTGGGACAGTGTAGTAGTGGACAAGGAGAAGTGAGGGTTGAAAAACTTTGGCAAGTAAATGTTTTTCTCTGGGTCTTGCTCCACAGAGATGTTTGTCAGCTTAACTAAGGGTGGACTGCTGAGAAATTCCCAGGCTGCAGCAGCAGCAGCATGAGCAAAGCACAAAAGTATTAATTTAAACCTTGCAATGTCCCTGGGAGGCCGATTAAATTATCTCCTATCTCCATTGTATAAGTAAGAAAACAGACTCAGAGAGGGCTCTCCAGTTATGCTGCTAAGAGAGGAAGTGCCAGCTCTTTAGTCCACTTTGGCTGACCCCACAGCATATTCTCTCTTCATGATATCAAGCTGTATCCCTCTTCAAGGAAGGAGGACAAAAGTAAAGCTATCTGT
>NW_005286351.1:0-499 GCF_000412655.1 Myotis brandtii
TAGACCTGTGCTCTTCGCCACGTGGCTGGTCTGAACGGAGGTGTGCTCTATTTGTGAAATGCGCACCGGCTTTCCAAGACAGTAACAACAAGTAAGATATCACATTGATACGTTTGATATTGATTATGTGTTGAAATGATACGATTTTGGATATGTTCAATAAAGCACATTATTAAAATCAGCGCCACCGGTTCCCTGTGTTGTGTTTTTGAATGTGGTTACTTGAAAAAATTAAAACTGCAGAGGAGACTTGCAATTTTCAAGAGCCCACTCTGCTTTGTTTTACAACATGCAGACTGTCTTCACAAAGGGCTGGCCAATATTGGTGGAAACAAAAGAGGTGAGTGAGAGAATGGGCACCTGTTTTCCTGCCTTCCTCAGCCAGGCTCTGGTTGGGACTCCACCTCTGAGCTGCCATGCCCAAAAGGGGGAAGTCCAAGATTAAAAATAAAACCAGTGTAGAATAAGTGGGGAGGGAGATAGAAGAAAAGATGAGGAG
>NW_005286352.1:0-499 GCF_000412655.1 Myotis brandtii
ATGAAAAGAGTTTTGTTGAAGTGAGTTACTTCCAGCCTCTACTAATGATTTTTTCAGTTTAAATTCATCAATGAAATGAAAGGCCAGAAGGAAAACACTGAAGCACATTGTGAATATATTATAACAGTGTGAACTGGTACTCGGGGGAAATAGGTGACAAAGTAAAGTGGCCATCCTCTGAACTGTGATCCTTAATCCTGACAGCTGGTACATGTTATAGTCATTGTATTAAATTACCATCATAGTTTCCAATCCCTTACACTGTAGGGTATTTTCCCGTGTACAAAACTGGTTCCCATCATGGTGTCACATAATCCTGTGATAATCTTGTGATATAGTTAGGGCAAGGTTTTTCCCTTTACTTTAGAGATGGAAAACTAGAGCTCAAAAATATTAAGTCACTTGCTTAAGGTCCAGCAACTGGTAAGTAACAGGGCCAGGGTTTAATCCTAGATCCTCTGACTCTATGTCAGCCGTGGGCAAACTACGGCCCGCGGGC
>NW_005286353.1:0-499 GCF_000412655.1 Myotis brandtii
AAGAACTCATACAACTCAACACCAAACAAGCAAACAATCCAAATAAATAATAGGCAGAGGACCTGAACAGACACTTCTTCCAATAAGTCATGTAAAGGGCCAACAGATACATGAAAGGATGCTCAACTTCACTAGCTATTAGGTAAATGCTAATCAAAACTACAAAGAGATGCTACTCACACCTGTTAGAATGTCTGTTATCAACAAGACAAGTAGTAACAAGTGTTGGAGATGTTGTAAAGAAAAAGGAGTTGGCAGGAATGTAAACCAGTACAATCACTGTCGAAAACAATATGGAGGTTCCTCAAAACATTAAGAATAAAGTTACCATATGGCCCAGCAAGGCCTCTTCTGGGTACCTATTTGAAAATGTTGAAAACATTTATTTACAAATATATATCCACTTCTATATTCACTGCAGAATCATTCACAGTTGCCAAGACATGGACACAACTGAAATGCCCTTCAATAGAGGATTGGATAAAGAAGATGTGGTACA
>NW_005286354.1:0-499 GCF_000412655.1 Myotis brandtii
AATTCCACATGCATTCTATACTATGGACAAAAGAAATAATGGGCTACAGTGCTTTGGATGAAAGATGAAGCCTACGTGATCCTTGCCCTTATCTGTAGCTGGAATGTGCAGTACATTCAGACCTGCTTTCTCAACACTGTGCTTATTACTAACACACCTTCAAAGATGAATTTGAGGTCAATTTCAAAATGGTAGCCCCTGGAGGCAAATTCCTCCCATTGGTTTGCTCTCAGCGCCCTCTGGTGTCCAACCTGGGACATAGCCCTATCTAAAGGGATTATAACCCAACACCTGCATGGAGTCCAGTTTACACTTTCATCTTTGGGGAATAAGAAAGACCCTAGTTTAAATTCCAGCCTTGTAATTTCCAGACTATGAGGCCTGTCTCACCTCTCTAAGATTCAGTTTCCTCATCTGTAGAATGATGATGATAGCTACAACATCAGTGTTTTTGTAAGGGTTAAAGGGGATAATATATGGAAAATACTTCACACAATAC
>NW_005286355.1:0-499 GCF_000412655.1 Myotis brandtii
GAGACAGATCCCTATCCCCTTAGAGCTTATGTTCTGGTACGGAAGGCAGAACAGTTAGCAAATAAATCCCTAATGTACTGCTAGACGATGGGAAGGCGTTGAAGAAAAGTAAAGCGTTGCTAGTGATGGAGAGTGATGGGGACAGTGGCCTTCCTTAGATTCCATCAGAGCAGAGACTTGAATGAAGCCAGGAAGCAAGTTATGGTGGAAGAGTGTTCTAGCAGAAGGAATACCAGGGTAAAGGGCCTGGATGCAAAGGTGCTCTATGTGTTTTAAAAAAGGCAAGACAGCCACTGTGGCTAGAATAAAGTCAGCAAGAGTGCTAGGACATGAGTTGGAGTGGTACACAGGATAATATTAAAAGGCCATCGTAAGGACTTTTGATTTTATTCTAAGTATAGAATAGAAGCCACTAGATGGGGACTGGCAAACCATGGTCTGTAGACCATATCTGGCCCATAGCCTTTTTTTGTAAATAAAGTTTTATTGGAACACAGCC
>NW_005286356.1:0-499 GCF_000412655.1 Myotis brandtii
TAGGTAAGTGAAACTAATACCAGCAATGTTATAAGGGATGGGAGAAAGGGACTAGGAATACTCTGCCCTCAGGTACTTGCAGTACGTGTAAAGTGGTATTGTGTTATCTGAAAGTGGACTAAATTAGTGGTAAATTTACAATGTAAACTCTAAGGTAACTGCTATTGATATGTTAAAAGAGGAGATAAAATGACATAATATAAAATGTTCAATTAAAAACAGACAGATGAAAATCAGAAGAAGTCAATAAGTGAAACAAAGAACAGCACCATTAAGGCAATGAATGGAAAACTAGAATAAATGTGGTAGATGTTAATCCAATTATATCAATAACCATTTTAAACGTCAGTGATATAAATATATCAATTAAGGGACTAAAACTGTCAAAATGAATAAACTAACAAGATCAAAATTTATGTCATCTACAAGAAACTCACACTAAATATAAAGACACACAGATAGATTAAAGAGTAAAGGGATGGACAATGGGGGGGAAAGG
>NW_005286357.1:0-499 GCF_000412655.1 Myotis brandtii
TTTAAGACCCTCTGTTCCTGATGAGTTGACCCTCAGAATCTTAAAAGCTGTATTCTAAACCTCCTTGGTTCTTATACAAACCTATTTTTGCAGACTCATCTTCCATTTATTTCTTTTATATTCTTTATGTCCCTTTCTGTCCCCATCTCCCTAACTAAGCAATGAAACCACCTTCTACCCTTCATGGACCCACTCAAATTCCATATTCTTCCCTACACTTTTGCACTCCTAACATCCAGATGCAAGATTTCACAACTTCACAACACCTAAGAATAATTTGAAAAGTACTGGTTTTTGTTATCAAATTAGTATTGTTATTGCCTCAGCTTCAGTGCATATTAAAATTAATATTGTTTGTTCTCTTAAGGAAGAAGTTGCTTGATTCCATCATGGAAAGTCAAATCTTGTCCAAGTCCTCATGACGGTAGTGTGTAGTTTCCTTGCTTTATAGAGCAAGGTTTCAGTACAGATCATGTTCTCTCTCTGGGATATTTCCTGC
>NW_005286358.1:0-499 GCF_000412655.1 Myotis brandtii
ACATATTTATTAATTCAAATTAGAATAATAAATATGAATGTCACAAATTTATTAACATAAAATTAACTAATATAAAGTACGACATGTATGCTTGATGCTCCACATGTACTTTATTTTCTGTTTCATTAGCAAATATCATTGCATTCCTATTTTGTATAGGTAGAACATACATCAATTTTTAATGTATTTTTGAAATATAATGATATATTATAGTTCAAAATTAATATAAGAATTGCTTACAGATTTGGTTAACCAGTTTTTCACATACTAGTATAAAATGGTTGTCTCATTATTGAAGTATCAGTGTCACTTAGAATTAGAAAAAACCACAAGCTGATTTAAATTTTTCATTGTGACATGTTCAGCAGAGAAACTAGTAAGAGATGCTGTTACGCATCACCCCAGCTGACTTTCAGCCAGCCTTTGCTCCAGCAATACGTTGTTTTCATCAAATGCTTGTAACAAAAACAAGTTTGAGCCCAGTCAGGCACATGCTCGC
>NW_005286359.1:0-499 GCF_000412655.1 Myotis brandtii
AGGGCAATGTTGTTTTTTACATTCCTCAAACACTTGGTACAATAGAAACTAAGACTGGACATGTAAAAATTGCAGTTGTAAAGTAATACTTTATTCTGAAATAAACAGTATCAGTAATTCATCTTTCATTGGGCCTGACTTGTGGACTTTTGGAATAACATGTTAACATGCATTAATATAAGGGACATGTACTTAAAACATGGTGAAAAGGCTTATAGTAAAAGCACCCATCTGTCCCTAATTTTATTTGTAGGAGGAGTCATATGAAGTCTGTTAAAAATTTTAAAATATATTTCTAAATCTTGTTTCCTCTGAAAATAACTTACATTAATGCTTAAAGAAAAATCTTTAACTTTTAATGATTATGTTAGTGTGTTATGAAAATATCGTATGAAAATATATCTTATAAACATCCAAAACTTATAAACAATAAGTTCTCATGTCATTTATATAATATTTCCAAATTGAAAGATATATTATTGATCATATTTCCTTAATA
>NW_005286360.1:0-499 GCF_000412655.1 Myotis brandtii
GGAGGACAGCCGCTGCAGCTGGGATGCCTCTTCACCCCAATTTCTGCATCCCCACCTGCCAACGTTGAACCCAACACTGAAGGCTCACTTCAGATGCCACATCTCCATCCCAGACAACTTTTCACATTTCTCTCCCTTATCCTGAGGGCCTTTGGGGTCTCAAAACACTTTCTTTACTTTCTTTTGCAGCACCCTATAAGAGTAACATTTGTACCTCTTCATCCTCTGTGAATCCCTGGAGGCAAGGACTGCTGTCTTATTCATCTCCCAGATGAATGTCAGGCTCCTTGATTTGAGATGGCTATTCAAGTTCAGGTGCAGCCTCACCGCCTCGAGGAGCAAGCCTTTGGGGGAAGGAAGAAAGCACCTGTCTTTACTATGGTTTTTCAATATGTTCCCTTTCACCATGTTTGAATGTAGAGCAATCTTGGATTCCTTACTCCTGCAACATTAAATAGGTTTCCATTCTAAGTAGGACACTGCATGAAGGCAGATGACT
>NW_005286361.1:0-499 GCF_000412655.1 Myotis brandtii
AATAGATGCCATTAGAACTTGCCTCCTATCATTACTGTTTCTCTTTGTAGTAGCTTTATTCTCTTAGGCTGCCTCTTTCTTCTTGGTTAAAAACATGAAACCAACAACTAAGTTTTATATGTTCAACCATAGGAGAAAAATTTGATTATTTCAGTCCAAATTTTAAAACCCCAGGAATGTTTCCCCATTTGCTTACTTTGGATTATGCAACTATTTCTGAACCAAGTTGGGATCGTATAAGAACACTGCAGCCTTGTAGGAACCACATTGATGGGGGCGGCAAAGACACTTTTCAGAAGGAGGGGAGCCTACTGATGTTCACTACAGTCCTCTGCTCGGCTGCCCAGAGTAGTCCCACATCCACTCTGAACCATTTCTCAACACACATTCTCTCTTGCTCTTTTTCCGTAGGTAGATTAGCAAAATGTCACCATGAATGCATTTTAAATATCCCGCATACAACCACAAAAGCTCCTCTTCCTCCACCACCACCATCAGG
>NW_005286362.1:0-499 GCF_000412655.1 Myotis brandtii
GACCACTCCAGCAGCCACGCAAGCAGCCGCCACCTGCAACAGCCGAAGAGTGGCCACTCCACAACCCCCCACAGGAGCAGCTGCCACCCACTACAACACAAGGAGCAGATGCCACGTAACCATGCAAGAAGCAGCTGCCCCGTGACTGCACGAGGAGCAGGAGCCCTGCGACTTTGTGAGGAGCAGCCTCGTCTAGAGCAGCTGCCACCCACGACCACCTGAGGAGCACTCACTCTGTTGAGCAGCTGCCACCCCTCTACCGTGTGAGGAGTGGCTACACCACGACTGCCTGAGGAGCAAACGCCACCCAAGACCACCTGAGGAGCAGCGGCCGTCCATGCGACTCACAACCAAGCCCACCACTGCAGCCACAGGCCCCATGTGACTCGACACCTAGATCCTTTGGTAAGAGCAAAAATGGGAAGACAGAAGAACAACCCCCAAAGGAAAGAAAAGAAGGAATCGCCAGAAAAGGAACTAAATGAAACAGAGGCATGTA
>NW_005286363.1:0-499 GCF_000412655.1 Myotis brandtii
TTCCTCTCTAAAATGAATAAAAATATATTTTAAAAAAGAGAAATGTTCCTGGGAGGAGTAACAAGAACAGTGCAAAGACTTTAATACACAGTGTGTTAAACAATTTTTTTTTTTAGCGCAATGCACTTCTCTGTTCTATTTCTTTGCTATTGCCAATTAAGGTGGGTGGAGCCAGACCCTACGGGCCCTTACTTGCTCAGTGAGAACCTGATATTTGTCCTAGATGTGTGCGTGATGGTGATGTGGCAAGCCATGGTGTGTGTCATCCAGGTGGTTGTCAAGTCTGTTGGCTCCCCCTCAGGCATGTTCTTGCCTCTGTCTTCTCTTCTGCTTTCCCTCTCTCACTCTGGCTCATATCCTCCTTTCTTCTCTCCTAGGCATCTGTATTATTTGAATTTCTGGTCTCCACTTTCTCCTCCACATTCAGCCATTTATTCAGGCTGTGGCCAGATCAGACTTCCACACACAACACTCCCATCTGGAGACACTCTTCTCCAAA
>NW_005286364.1:0-499 GCF_000412655.1 Myotis brandtii
CCCTAATCCCTGTGACAAAGTCTCCAGTCATAGGAGTGGGGGTTTTGTTTTGTTTTTTTGCAGGTCTAGTTGCAATTACTAAGGGGGATGCTCCCCTCCTCCTAGTGTCTTGTTAATTTACCTACATTCTGAGTTCCAAATCCATGCCTCTCATTTTTGCACTGTCATAAAATTCTTGATTTTGATCTTTTTACTTCTGTCCTTCTAACGTTTGGCCCAGGCATTGTCCTGTGACTCCTTTCTTCCATCATGGACCAAGTGCTCTCACCTTCTGCTTTCTAGCTCCATCCTAATCTTTCTCCCCAGGAGTTTTGTCCCAATCTTTCTGCCCAGTTTTGTTTGTCCTGGAATTGATCTATATACCACATTGCCTCAGTTTTTAAGTTTGTGGGTTTTGTTAGTATCAGGTATATTGAGTCTGTTAAAGATATCTTGGCTACTTGGCTTGGCTTTGATCAACTTGCTTGCTTGGCTTCTATCTTTTAAGTGACTTTTTTTT
>NW_005286365.1:0-499 GCF_000412655.1 Myotis brandtii
GAGAGAGAGAGAGAGAGAGAGGCTGTTTACCACATTTAAGGTGAAGCCCTTCTGGGCAGGAAGTGAATGGAGCCAATTCCACCCCATCTCCCCTAGCTTCTCACCAATATCACCATAACTCATTGATAATTTCTCAGGATGGGGAACAAGGGTAGGAGAGGCATAAAGTCGCATGTCAGAACACATCAGGACAAGGGTCCTCTCCCATTGCTGTAGACACACATGCACAGACAGCCAAGGACATGCCTCGGCTTTGAATGAATAGGGTGGATGGGAGAAGACAGTCATGGAGGAATTGCAGGATTCCCTCCGGAACCTCTGGGCGCCCATCTTAGTTCCCAACATCTGACAAACTCAGCCTCCTTCCAGAAGGTGTTGAGGCAGAGAAATATCACTGGATGCACGAACATTTTCAGGAGGTTGTTAAAGGTAACCCAGCTCAGCTCACAGAGCAAGTGAGACACAGGAAGGGAGAATCTCTGGGAGAAAAAGGACACAA
>NW_005286366.1:0-500 GCF_000412655.1 Myotis brandtii
CCTTTTTTTTTTTTTTTTTTTTACCTCAGCACAAAAGGTAATGTACTGTTCTTTCAGTGGGAGAAAATTAGATATAATGAACTTGAGTGGAAGCAAATTGAGAATATTTTAATTATAGATCTAGCAAAAAGAAATCCAAAGATAAAAGGGCAAATGGTATGATCAGAATGTTCACAAAAGAGGCAAAACAAGTGATATTTTAAAGCCATGTGAAATATTGAGAACATTAGAGAAATGGAGGAAAACAAGGCTTTTTTTGTTTGTTAAAGTAGCAAACAAATAAAAAGGATAAACCCACTGGCAATCTCCTCTACTGGTGGCAGGACTGTCAAGTGGTCTAATCTCTCCAGAAAGTAACCTAACGGTATATATGAAGAACCTCAAAACATTTACACCATTTAACCCAGTAATTCCACATCTAGAAATAACAACTATCCTAAGGAAATATTTGAAATGTGGAAGAAGATGCATGCATAAATACATTTAATACAGTAATCTAT
>NW_005286367.1:0-500 GCF_000412655.1 Myotis brandtii
GGGCTCAGCAAAGAAACAATGGCCTCTGCCAGCACTTATGTTGGAGAGGAAACTACTCCTTCAGCCCTCACCACAATGCCAGACAATTCAGTTGCTCCCCATATGTCTCTGACACCTTGTGTGGTGCTTCCTCAGTGCTAGAACTCAGAGTGACTGAGGCCTAGTGAATCCGTGTGTGGGTCCTTTAAAGGAAGCCCTGGGACTCCAGAACCCTCTGTGTCATCCAGCCACAATACTGGTTTTTACAGCCAGAGTTATGGGGACTTCTTTTCTTGGCACTGGATCCCTTGGCTCGGGGCCCTAGTGTGGGAATGAGACAACTCTTTCCTCGGGGGGACCTCCGTAGCTGAAATATCCCTTCCAATTTTAACCAGCAATTGTGGGGGTGGGGCCAGCTCGTTTTGTTTCTCTACACCTCCTACCAGTCTCAGTGTGGCTTCTGCTTTATATCCTTAGTTGTAGGATTTCAGGCGGTTCTGAATGATGGTTGGTCTCTAGTT
>NW_005286368.1:0-500 GCF_000412655.1 Myotis brandtii
AGACAGAGCTTCAAATGGAAACTATTAACCACAGCTTTTGCCCAGTGTTTAGTTTTTCACGAGCCGTGATCAGAGCTGTGACCGGTGGAGCGAGCTTGTGTGCTGCGGAGGAGGCCGGCACCCCAGCCAGCCCTGGGGCTGGGGCTGGGTTTGGGGCTGGGCCCGCGGCCCCACCCCGGCAGATGGCCACCCAGCTCTGCTGGAACACTGCTTCTAAGTCATCCAGTTCCATTTTTGGAGAACACAGATTGTTAGAAAGCTCTTCCTTAAATAGATTCAGAGCTTGCTTTTTGCTTTCTCCTGGGGCTCATCAACCCTTGAGAGCTGCGCCGAGTGGGGGTGCCCTTCTGTGTGGGGACAGCTCTCGGCAGGCTGTCCACACAGGCACACGTGGCCTTGGACGCGTTCGTGCCCAGCAGAATATATTGTGAAAATACACGTGAAATTGTATCTGCAGCATCCGTACCTGTTAGCACCAGGTGACACTCAGAGTCTGAGGT
>NW_005286369.1:0-500 GCF_000412655.1 Myotis brandtii
AGAGCTATCCTTTAGAATTGCTCTGGTAATAATTAGCTATATTTTTTCCACCCTAGATTGACTAGAATTTGTGTGCAGGACAGAGTGTTAGCAGTCCAGGAATCCTCAAAGGCCAGTATGGAGTTGAGACTCAGAGTTAGTAAAGTGGAAGAGTGACCAAGAGTAGAAAGCAATCTGGGATACAAGCTAGAGGTCCAAGATTAACACCAGGGTATCATAGTACAGAGAGGATTAGATGCCCATCTGACAAGTAAAGGCTGCAGATAAAGCAGGCAGCTGAAACTTAAAGACAGAATGCAGAAAATTGAGTAGGTCATTAGGTGTTAGGAAAGTTGCTCTTGCATTGGCTAAGACTTAATCTCCATTATAAGTCATGATAGACCATCCAGCTAGAGTGGCTTTTCCCCTTAGCTTTATTGAGACGTAATGGATATACAACATTGTATAAATTTGAAGTGTGCAGCATGATGATTTGATATACATACATAGTGAAACTAGAG
>NW_005286370.1:0-500 GCF_000412655.1 Myotis brandtii
GGGCTAAAGCCAGACAGCAAAAAATTTTTTGTTATCTGGGTCAATTCATCTCTTTTTGTATAAGTTTGAGTTGAGTTTCTCTTAATTGTAACCAAAAGAGAGCTCTGACAAACACCGTGAGTGCCAGGCCTCACTGGTGGAATGACTGCGCAGCCCCGCCCAGGGCCTCAGCCTGTCCATGGTCATTCATTTGTCTGAAAGCTCTTCCTTTTGCTAACATGTGAGACTTGAGTGGCATTCAGAGAGTCCTAAATTAAACCACACCCAAGGCACAGAATTGTAGAGAAACGGGCAGGAGCTCATGACCACCATCTGTGTTGGCCTCTATAGGTTCCCTTTCTTTCCATTTTGTTTTGTTTTATATTCTATGTATAAGTGAAATCATTTGGTAGTTGCCTTTTTTCATCCAGCTTAGTTCACTTAGCATGATATTCTCAACGTCCATCCATGTTGCAAATGGCAGGATTGCACCCTTTTTAAGGCCAAGTAGTATTTCACCG
>NW_005286371.1:0-500 GCF_000412655.1 Myotis brandtii
TAAAAATGACTTTGGATTTGAGTGAAATAAAATGGAGTCACTATGGTCAAACTAAGTTTTTAACTTCAAGTGGGCTGCGGGATAAGAAAATCATTATTCTTGTTCCAACTGACTCTGGGAACTTAAACTTTTGCACTTTCTACTCTTGTGTTGATAAGTGGATACACAGTGCATTATGCACTAATGACCGGACATACCTCGAGCCTTCACAATGACCTCAGGAGGGAAATGTTCCACTGGACATCTGACGGTCACCATCTTGCTCCAACCTGGGAGTTAAGAAGCCAGAACTGATTCTTCTCAAGAATGTGCTTTTAACTGTAAAAGCCCTCAGCTTTTCTTTCTCCTTTGGAACACCCCGGGCAGGTCCTAGTTGTGTTTTCAGTGTGCAAACCCTAAGATCCTTGAATAAATCTTTGTCATTTATTTCTAGCTAAAACTTTGCTACAGAACTGAAGGGATCCCAATAAAACACCAACAGGAGTTTGCAGCCAAGAAAG
>NW_005286372.1:0-500 GCF_000412655.1 Myotis brandtii
AGAAATGGATGTTGTGGAGGTGAGCAACAGTGTCAGCCACAAAACCTGACCCACACCCCAGGGGCAAGTTTATTTGAGCAGTCACAGGAATGAATATTAAATGACTTTAGGATTCTTTTCTACCTTGAGAATCTAAAAGGAATTACTTGAAGTGCAAATGAGAAGACTTTTCCTCTGTCTGTCCCTGCAGGTCCTGCCCTGACCACAGCTGCCCTTCAGGACACCGGCTCTGAGCCACGGCTGGGCCATCAGGCTGCTGTCAAGGGTGGGGCTCTGGCGACTTGTGCTGTTCCTCATGAGTCCAGCCTGGGGCTCCACCTGGCATCCAGCACGGCCACGTCTCAGGTGAGAGCTACAGAAGGAACCGTGGGGCAGCCAGACCCCAGGACCTGGGGTTCAGAGGGAGAACGAGAACAGGAGAGTTCAGTTCAGGTGTGCCCCCTCCGCACCCCCAGAGGTGTAACTGGACAGGAGGCTTGTTTATGGCTCCTAGAGGCAGG
>NW_005286373.1:0-500 GCF_000412655.1 Myotis brandtii
TTTCCTCCCCATTCTCATTCGACGTCCCCACTTGCTTCATGGGAAGAAATGGAGATCCCCAAGAAGTAAACACTTCCATTTCTTTCCTTACCTAAAAATGTGTCCACATCTATACTACTATTTTTTGTGTCTCACTTTTCTCAGCTATAAAAATGAATAATCATACGCATCTAATAATGCTTTGGGAAGAAGCATTATTAAATGGGTATAATCTATGCAATATTTTTGCAGGTATTGTATATAGTGATCAATAGATATTACTTATGATTATTGCAATTATTATGGTGGTGTCCAAACCTGACCCCAACACCTGTCCTCAGTCCCATCTCAGGCTGCCTCCTCAGGGACCTCACCTCATCATGTATCCTGCAGTATTTTCCGAATTTCCCTTTCCAGCAGTTCTTCTATCTCAGTACATAAGATCAATTCTCTCACATCTGCAAACACACACACAACTTCCTCCTCAGCTTTGGTTCCCTCCCGCGCCCGCATTTTTCCTC
>NW_005286374.1:0-500 GCF_000412655.1 Myotis brandtii
TTCCGAGCTAACCACGGACTTCCCTGTTGGAGCCCAGTGTCTCCTTAGGACACAGCCCAGCTTCTCCAGCAGAACCCAAGGAACAGCAGTTAGAGAGAGGGGGGCTGGCCGGTTGCCTTCATGTTTCAGTCTAGGGGGCTCTGCTTTGGGAGCCATTGCCTCCATCCACAAGGTCGATGGACACCACCTCCCCCTGCCCATTCTTCCCCATGTGCTTTGGGGGACCAAGGAGGTGGAAACCACTGCTTCCTTTCCATGGCAAACTGGAAAATGCATGGGTCGCCTCTCTTGTGTCCCATTGGTCAGAACTGATCACATGGCCATGCTAGCTGCAAGGGAGACTGGG
Organism: Myotis brandtii; assembly: GCF_000412655.1. Lineage (NCBI taxonomy): Eukaryota > Metazoa > Chordata > Mammalia > Chiroptera > Vespertilionidae > Myotis > Myotis brandtii. The sequence goes on from NW_005286374.1 coordinate 347, forward strand.
AAATGTAGTATTTAGCCTAGCAGAGGTGCGCCTTGTTAAAACTCAGGAGGGGAGTTTAGTTCTGTTACTAAAGGGGAGACGGCAGGAATGCATACTGGGCAAGAGCCAGCACCTCTGCCATGAAGCCTTCAGGGAGTTCCTCTGGGGAGGCGCT
>NW_005286375.1:0-500 GCF_000412655.1 Myotis brandtii
AAGTGGATCCCTGCAGTTCAAACCCATGTTGTTCAAGTGTCAACTACCTATTAAAATGCCACTCCAAATTAAAATGGGAAAACTGGAGACTGGAGGAAACAGAAAGAAATGAAATTATAGTGACACAAAAGCCTGAAGTTCTTTTCCAGGATTCCTTGAACCAAAACAAACACTTGGCAGCTCCCCAGATCGTGCTAATTGCCTTTTTGTGTATACATTTCCATATGCTGACTCATGGTTTTGGCTTAAAGTGCAGTCATTGTAACACCATTTGGCATATTAATAAAATATTCTTTTCTTTCATGCCTGCCTTGTGGAACTAATAGTTTCTGAAAACAAACTGTTACTTTATCTTTAAAGTATTTTTTAAATAGTATTAGTGTTGATAAAATAAAGACAAAATAGTTAAAGAACACTAGGACTGCCTTTAAAATACTGTGATAAGGGAACTGAGGTTAAAGACATTTTTAATTGAATGTATTGGGGTGACATTGCTTAAT
>NW_005286376.1:0-500 GCF_000412655.1 Myotis brandtii
TATGAGTTTTTACCTCATGGAGTTTGATACTCTGTTGCTCAGTGACTACTTAAGAAATCTTATGTCTCTTGGAGAATAAAGCTTTATCATCATGCACTTCCCTTCTTTATCCCTGATAACATTCCTTGCTTTGAAGTAGCTCTGTCTGAAATTAATATAGCTACTTTTGCTTTTTTTTTAAAATTAGTGTTAGCTTGGCATATTTTTATCTATCCATTTACTTTTCATCTATGTGTGTCTTCATATTTCAAATAGGTTTCTTATACACACCATATAATTGGGCCTTGTTTTTTGATCCACTCTGACAATCTCTGTCTCTTTTCTTCTTCTTCATAAATTTCATTATGAAATTTTTCATACAGAAAAGTTGAAAGAATTGTACCATGAGATACATATGCCCATAACCTGCTAATTCTGTAAACAGTTTTCCGTGTTTGCGTTAACATACATCAGGGCAATTCTCTATCCCTCTACCCATCCATCAGTCCACCTTATTCTTG
>NW_005286377.1:0-500 GCF_000412655.1 Myotis brandtii
GTGTCAATACCACCTCTAATAAAAGCAATAATAATTCCTTGCTGTCATTTAATATAGACTCCAGACTTAAGTTTCTCCAGAAATCTCAAAAATGTCTTTTTCCAGTTGGTTTGTTCAAGTCACAATCAAACCAGGGACCACGTGTTACATTTGATTGTTACATCTCTTGAATGCCTATTTAATTTATAGGGTTTATAGTAAAATTAACTTTTTGGTGTACAAATTCTATGAGTTTTGATGAATGCATAAATTTGTATAATCACCGCCATAAGATACAGTTTTGTCACTAAAAGAAAAAAAATCCCACTTGCCACCCCATTATGGTGACTGTCTCTCTCCATACTGCTGAGCTATTCTCTATATTTTTGCCTTTTCCAGCATGTCATATCATCGTGAGTAGTATTCCACTGCTTAGGTATGTCACAACTTGTTTATTTGTGAACCAGCTGAAGGACATTTGGGTTGTTTCCAGTTTGGGGGATTATAAAGAAAGCTGATAT
>NW_005286378.1:0-500 GCF_000412655.1 Myotis brandtii
TTGGCAGGGCCAGACCAAATGATTTCTCGGGCCTTAGCCCACAGCTGGACGTTCCCCGCCCCTGCTCAAGAGGGTTGGGATTGGGGAATGTAGAGATCATCCATCGTCCCTGGCAGGCAATGATTTCTTAGAACCATGGCAGGCTGGTGAGAGCAACAGAAGGGCAGGGCTCTGCCTTGTATTCGTGACCATCCGACTTCAGCCCCCAGCCCTCTCTCCAAATTCATCTCCCCCTTTGGGACCAAGACCCCCTCTGGCCAGATCAGTTCTTCCCAGCAGATGTGCCAGGGCCCGTGCAGGGGATGAGGCTTGCCCCTTGCTTTGCTCACCATTTGCTCACCATCCACATGAACTCTGTCCAGCTGAGTGGGCACTCCTTACTCACCTGACGGATGCACCCACATAACTCCGCATTTCTATATTTATGTATGTATTGGGTTGGAGCACACCATACGTTCGTGTGGGTTCAGATTCAAGAGGAGGAGACGTCTCTATAGTGA
>NW_005286379.1:0-500 GCF_000412655.1 Myotis brandtii
TAGCATATTAGGCTTTTATTATATAGGATTCTTTAATGGTCCCTAAAGATTCATGATTTTGCACATGCTCTGCCATCTGTTTGGATGCCCCTTCTTACATCTCCTCCTAGAATATTTATATTTCAAACCTGGCTAAGAGGTGACTTCCTCTATGATTTCCTTCCCTTTTCCCTCAGCATAATCATTCTTTTCTATTCCATTGGTAATTCCTACAGACATCTTGAATTCTGCTCTTATTACACTGCAATGTAACTTTCTTTTCATATGTCTGGTTAGTCTACTAGATGTAAAGTTCTTGAGTTGAGAATTAGTGCCTTAATCATGATTTGTTTGGTCAGCAACACAGTTGAAGAGAGAATCAGGCATGGAAGATACATCTGAAGAAATTGCTCCAAATGTACTATAAAGAGATAGAAGGTAGAGAAATAAGGAGGAAGAAGTTGAAATATAGAAGACAGAATGAGAAATTCCAACATGCATCATTCTGGATTCTGAATCAT
>NW_005286380.1:0-500 GCF_000412655.1 Myotis brandtii
TCTCCCTCTCCTTTCCTCTCTCTGAAATCAATAGAAATATTTTTTTAAAAAGTCCAATTGTCAAGAAAATGTGGGATATTCAGTATTACTCAGATCAAGCATTTGGTTTTTTAAGTTAATTTTATTTTGCTTTATGACAGTTAGTTTCACTCGTGGACTATGTGGGAAAATATATACAGTAAGACCCCAAGAGGATGTTTGATGACTATCTTAGTCTGTTAGGTCTGTTATAACAAAATACCATAGATTGGGTGACTTATGAACAATAGAAATATATTTCACACAGTTTCTAGGGCTGGGAAGTCCAGGACCAAGGGACTGGCAGATTCTATGAGGCACTGTCCAATGAGGGCCTGCTTCCTGGTTCATTGACAGCTGCCTTTTTGCTGTGTCTCCCTAGGGCAGAAGGGGTAAGGGAGGTTCTGGGGTCTTTTATAAAGACACAGCCTATATAATAAAGAGGTAATATGCAAATTGCCACGCCCTCACACAAGATGGCC
>NW_005286381.1:0-500 GCF_000412655.1 Myotis brandtii
AGGTTGTCAAAGTTGACTGATATAATAGCTTTCATCAGATTCTCAACGCTGTCCAGGGGTCCCTCAAAAAGACCGAGAATCACTTCTCTGGAAGAGAATAAGAAAAGACAAACAACACAGTTGCTAACGATCACCTTGCTTCTGGGATCCAACTTCAATTAATCTCTAAGCTAAGAGTTTCATAATTACAACTAAAAGTAATGACAAACTGGAAATATAATCTGATATTTAGAAGACACAACAAAATGTTCTGTTATACAGTCTGAACTTTGCCCCCCAAATTGTATATGCTGCAGTCCCAACTCCCAGTACCTCAGAATGTAACCGTGATTAGAGAACTGGTATATAGAAGAGGAATGAATTAAGAAGATGCCATTAGGATGAGTCCTGATCCAATATAACTAGTGTCCTAAGAAGAAGAAGAGACACCTGGAATGTGTGTACACAGAACCACCATGTGAAGAGGCAGCAGGAGGGCGGCCACCTGCAAGCCAAGGAGA
>NW_005286382.1:0-500 GCF_000412655.1 Myotis brandtii
TGCTTGGTCTGTGAGACCAGATTTAAAGTGATTACCGCTTGGCTTTCTATGCTCAGTTCTCGGTTTCTACTGTTCTTCCCGTTATTTATTGCACTGTAGCCACAGGAGCCTTCTGAGGGGAAAACAAGATAACACACATGCTTGTTGCTCGGACTCTGCCCTGGGCACTTCCTCTGCTTGAGATGACCAGTCACATGCCATTAGCTCCTCAACCTTTGTGCCTCAGCTAAGATGTCACCAACCTAAAGAGGCCTTTCTTTATCAGCCTGTCCCAAAGGAGCAACCCTTCACCCAAACCCACCCTATAGCCCTGGTTCATCCATTACGGAGTTCTATGTTTTAATTCTCATTTAACAGTATATGAAATTATTTTAGTTAAATATTTGTCTATGTCTGCACTCGGGAAGAGATAGTTTACTTGTTGCCCAAATGTTATCCTCAAAACAGTGTTTAACATAGAGAAAATACTCAATAAATACTTCTTGAGTTTTTAAGTGAAT
>NW_005286383.1:0-500 GCF_000412655.1 Myotis brandtii
GGACCCTGGCTTCTGTGAGAACCCCTCCCCGGCCCCTCTCCCTGCAGGAGCTCCCCAAGGCCCTGGTGTTCCAAGACAGTGTGGCTTTCCGTGTGGCCCCCTGGATCATGACCCCCAACACTCAGCCCCCGAAGGAGGTGTATGTGTGCAGGTGAGGGGCTCTGGGGTGCTGGGGACGGGCATAGATGCACCAGCGGGAGCCAGGGTCCAGGAGCCCGGGGTTCTGGCTGCAGGCCCCCATGCGCTGGCTGTGTGAATGAGGGGAATTGTAACCCCCAATGCACTGGCTGCGGGTCACGGCCTGTCTGGACCCGCTCAGAGGCAGGGAAGCTACTGCAGCTGTCTGTGTGTTGGCTGCCCTGCCCACTTGCAGGCCGAGGGCTGCTTTTAGCTCCCAGGGGCCCGTGGAGTCTGCTAGACCTGCAGGAGGAGAGCCCTCGGCCCGAGAGTTGCTCAGAGTGTGGCCCTTGGACCTTCTGCCCCAGAAACCGCTGGGACTC
>NW_005286384.1:0-500 GCF_000412655.1 Myotis brandtii
GACAGCCCTGCCGCATGCGGGTGTGTGAGCTTGGTCTTCCGTTTTCTCCTCTGTACAGGCCCTGACTGTATCACCTGCCCGGAACCCCGCTCCTCTGGGACAGCCCACCCTCTGGGAGGGCCCCCAGGAGCCAGGCACCCCGCAGACCGCCCTGTGGCTAACGGCACACCGCCACCTCGCCTGTGCCATGTCCCCCATCTTCCAGGCACCTCCTGTTGGGGACCTACCTGCTTGGACCGCTGCCTGCTTCCTGTCACCATCCTCTCCAGGCATCATGTGCCACCCGCCCCTCGCCTGTCCGCACGCACAGCCCATCATGGCAGAGGTAGCTCTGGGGCCCCGGCCCTTTGGAGTGTCCTGCAGCCAAGCTCCAATTCCGATGCCCCTAACGTCAGTGAGACGCCTGGTGACAGCGGAAGAGCAGTGGGACTTCGTGATCCGCCTCGGCCCCAGAAAGGCTTGGCGACCGCTTGCTGGTCTGGAGCTCCACTGAGCGCCAC
>NW_005286385.1:0-500 GCF_000412655.1 Myotis brandtii
AACCACTGAGCCACGCCAGCCGGGCCTGTCTGAGCATCTCAATATCTGAAGATCCTAATAGTGACGACGGTTGAGAACGCCGCAGCCGTCATAGGAGCCAAGTAACGGAAAACCAGGCCTGACACTCTTGTGGGGAAAGGTGGATGGCTTCTCCCACTTAATTTCCTGCAATGCACCCTCCTGCATCAACCCACAGCCCACCCAGCGACCATCGCAAATACTCACCAAGCTGCTCGGATTTTGTCCGACTGCTGGCCGGGGTAGTAAATCAGGTCATGCAATTTACTTCCAGTGTGCCATTTTGGTTTCTGCTTTTTTAAAAGCAGCTAACCTGTATATGGGCGCACCATTTCCCCTGGTAAATTATACCTTCCTCTCCTTCCTGGCCCTCCCGTACCCCCACCGCATCTGGGTTTAAGTATTGGGTTGGGCTATGTTTTCCTCCAGGAGAGACGAAGTGTCAGGAGCAACCTGGCTACTTTCACACACTACGAAGGGCA
>NW_005286386.1:0-500 GCF_000412655.1 Myotis brandtii
GCCAGCGTGGCTCACTGGTTGAGCATTGACCTATGAAAGAGGTCATGTTTCAATTCACGGTCAGGGCACATGTCTGGGTTGCAGGCATGGACCCCAGTGTGGGAGGTGCAGTAGACAGCCGGTCAAAGATTCTCTGTCATCACTGGTGTATCACAAACTGCTTACACTGAATAAAGTTTCCTTCTTCATGCACCCAAACTGGGGATTCCTATTGATGGTACTAAGGACCATCAGTTGACACAAAGTATTTTAAAATTCTATTTTTTAGAAGAGAAAGTTTTTCCAGCACCTCCTTCCTCTAGTTATTTTTGCTGTATTTAAAATAAATAAAAATATTTTCAAACTGCTATTGGAACTTGATGCAATATGTTTATTTGAGAATGTAGAAAAGAGATGATATTTTTCCTCCAGGCTATCTCCTATCCCTAGTAGTTCTCTCTTATGCTTTGCTTTCACCTTTTAGCTTGCTGCTTTCTTTCCCTATAACTAACAACTACTTT
>NW_005286387.1:0-500 GCF_000412655.1 Myotis brandtii
ATGAATTTCATGCACTGGGCCTCTAGTTATTAATAAAACACAATACCTAATTCTGAACTGACCAAAGTTTATTTCAGTGCTTTGAGGATATATTGTTAAGAAGGGTTATTTTTTTATTTCTTTTGTATGTGTGTGTTTGCTTTATGATAATAAATGAATATCTCAAAATATTGATGAGTATAACTGCATAAACAATTTGTATGAGATGAACTTCCTCTTCCATTCACTCTTTGTAAGCCATGTGCTATTGTATCTCTATGCCTTTTCATCTACTTCTTCTGGGTGAGTCCTCCTTCCTGTTATTTGCAGATAAACTACTGCTCATGGGTCAAGATCTAGCTCACTTGTCATCTCTTTGATAAAACATTTTTTCAAATCCTGCAGGAAAGACAAATCTTCCATCTTCTACTGGACTAAGTACAAATAAAAGCTAATGTTCATTATGAACTGACTGTGTTCCAATATTGTACTAAATGTAACATCTATTACTTTTTAAAACC
>NW_005286388.1:0-500 GCF_000412655.1 Myotis brandtii
TTCACTGTAACATCAGGCGGATTTTCAAGAGGTTACTGGGGAATGCGGCATTAGCTGCTAATGCACATGGACTGACGCTCTGTTCAGCAGAGGATGCGTGTCTTGCACACTCGTGAGGAAGCTGCCATCTGGATGTGTCTCAGAGACCGGGAGGGGCTAGGCAAGCTAGATTAGAAAGGCTGTCCCATCTTCCCTCTAGAACTGGAGCCGTGAAGTGCCTTCTGATCAAGCCTTGGGAAACCTTGATCTAGAACAGAAAAATGACCTGCTTTATGTCTTAGTCATAGGTGTGCAAAGAGGCAAAGCCCAAGCAAAGCCCTGCCTTGGGTCCTGATAAGTTAATCGTGTGATGTTACCCTTAAATCTGCTTGGATGGGCCCAACCCTAACTTGGCAGAACTAGGTTGGAACAATCTTGAGTTCCAGTCCCTGCTCTTTTCTTTTTCTTTTTCTTTTTTCTTTTCTTTTTTTCTGCAAAAAGCTTTATTTTTTCATTTGGTC
>NW_005286389.1:0-500 GCF_000412655.1 Myotis brandtii
TGAGCTGTCTTTTCTGGTCTGGAAGCTTGAGTCTGCAAGATCCACTTACAGAATGCCTGTGAACAGATAATGGGTTAATGGGGTAAACAATATAGTATCGCTCCAATACCAGACAGAGCCATCACTGTTGGCTCCTTTCTTCCTCAGGAGGTGGAGTTGAAAGGAGCTGTTATGGCAGGAAGGGGGAGGAGCCAGGATGTTGTCCACAGAATGCACATGCAGGCAGGTGGAGAGGCAATGCCGGTTGCCCCCCGTCCCACTTTTTTCTACCTGATTCCCTTAACTGACACCCTATGCTGGACATCAGTTTCCAACATCTACCAATGATTTTTTCCTCAGGATAAGAATAACAGCTTGCATTTTGTTAAAGAAACATATCCTTCTCTAGCCCTAGTCATATAGAACTTCTAGTTCATACAGCCTTATTCATCCTTGAGTCCAAACTGGTCTAATCAGGATATCACATGCTCCAGACCATGTCCCATGGTTCAAGGATGGAT
>NW_005286390.1:0-500 GCF_000412655.1 Myotis brandtii
CCTTCCTCTCTCTGAAATCAATAAAAGCATATTTTAAGAACAACCACAATAAATAAAACCTGAAGTCAAATGACTCTCGTGGCGGGATCAGTGGCCAGGCTCCCTCCCCCTTTCCACAGCGAGTCTAGGCCACCCCACCCTCTCCTCTTCACAAGTGGCGTTGCTGCCGCCGGACGGCACAGTCAGGATTTTCAGGACGAGGTTCCTGAAGCGCCAGGCGTGTTCCTGTCGGACAGTCCGATGGGAGAACTCCTGAACCGTGACCGTCCTACGGTGTCTACCCGGCACTCCAGAGCAGAACGGGCAGGTGTTGCCTTGGTTCCTTCCAGACCGAGTCTGAGGTCCCACTGCTGAGCCAGAGCACCCATCCTCCTGGTGAGCACACACCACACTCCCTGAGGAGAAGCATCCCGGCTCTTGAGCCGGACAGAACAGCTGGAGGGGGTAGGACAGCTGGGAGGTAGGACAGCTGAGAGGGGAGGACAGCTGGGAGGGGGTAG
>NW_005286391.1:0-500 GCF_000412655.1 Myotis brandtii
TCACTACTCATTGTATTTACTGCACCTTCCACAGTCCCTGGCCCATGGCAGGTTACTTGTTGGATATTTTATAAGTTCAGAAAGCAACTATGGTATACGGAGCAGAAGGATTTTTTAAAAAGTTTCCTGGAAATACCTTCTCCTCTCCCAACCCATTCCACCACTTACTACAGTAAAAACAGGAAGGCTTCCATTGTCAAGTGCTGCTGCTTTTTCTCTGTTTCCAGGGTCACACAAGAGGGGCCTTATGAAGTCATCAGTCCATTCCTTCTTGAATTTTCTACTTGCTCAAACCAAAGCAAAATTCAACTCACTTCTTCAAGAGATATTCATGGAGTATACCATGAACCAGATTGGTATGTGGGCCCTCATAGAGCTCGGAGTCACATGCTTACAGACTTAGAAAACTTGGTAAGCAGCATTTTGGAACTTGTAAACAAAGTCCTAAGTGTCACAGGAGCCCAGAGGAGGCAGATTGTGAGTGGTTAAGGGATGGCTTC
>NW_005286392.1:0-500 GCF_000412655.1 Myotis brandtii
AGCATTTTGCATCAAAGCCTTGGAGTCATCTCAGGTGGTCCCAGCTGATGGCCTGTGGTCCCTGGTCTGGGTGGAGCCCGTGACCGTTTCAATCCCCCGGGAGGCGGAGAGGCGAGGGCTCTGGTCCGTCGTCGGGTTCAAGGTGGGGGTTGTTTCACGTGGGTTATCACGTCGCGTATAAACAAAAATACAGCCTCAAAGAAGGGCCGTGTTGAACAACAACGAGAGTGCTCCTGGCAGAAAACTGGAACCCACAGGCTGAGCCAGGGGTAGAGGGTGCTCATCCTGTTCATGAGACAGAGGCTCCGCCGGCCCCGGGAGAAGGCAGCGCTGCAGGTCTGGTCACCAGGGTGCGGTGGGCGGGGAAGAAGCTCTTGATTGGCAGCTTCTGCTTGTCAGTGACCCATCTGGAGGCTCCCACAGTCCTCAATTCGGGGAGGGGGAGCTCTCGGGTCCCACATCGCGAAGGCAGCCAGTGCTCACTGCGTGGGACCAGGCAG
>NW_005286393.1:0-500 GCF_000412655.1 Myotis brandtii
TCTCCCCCACCCCCAGCACTGTTCCTACCTTGCTGGAAGCGCCAGTCAGGGCTGACCCACCCCTGGCTCCTCCTCCATCCCGGACTGTCAGGGGCACTTGGTCCAGCGCAGTCTGCAGCCAGTCTGCGGGGTTGTGGCGCCATCTGGTGGTGAATCCTGGAACCCACACCGTGGCCTCCCCAGAGAGGACGAGGGCACGCAGTCCTGATGGCCCCAGCTCATTGGTGCCAAGGGATACTAGGACACCAGCCGCCTGTGGCCACTCAAGGTCTCTGCCCCTCACCTGGCACCCAGTCTCTCATTCAACCCCTTTGGGCCTGTTTCCCGGGTGCAGGGACGGGCCCCTGGAGCTCACGGCCCAGCACTGTCCACTCCCAGCAAGAGCTGGTTTGGGCCAGAGAGTGAAGAGCAAGGTGGGCCGGCATCCTGGATTCTGGACCCAGTGAGGGTCTGGTCAGGTGGCCCTGGCACTGACCATCAGCCACTCCAGCCATGCTGGC
>NW_005286394.1:0-500 GCF_000412655.1 Myotis brandtii
AAATTCACTTTTAAATCTTTAGAAGCTTTGGGAAAGAAGTCAGACACCATTATGCAACTGTTATTATATACTAAGATGTTTTAGTGAATAATTTCTAAAGTGTCAAGGAATTAAAATACAGGAATGTGTCTGGCTCTAGGTCCTTGATGTCTATACGGAACCCTAATATGGCTTTGATGATCTAACTTCACCACTTTATTAGGTCTTTGTTTCATTTCCAGTGTTGTTACTTAGTTCCATGTTACATCTTCACTGTGTAATCAATCACCCTGGTATATGTTCTACTGAGTAGTATGCAATCCCTAAAAAGTAACCTTTGTTATCTGGGAGTTAGAATAAATGCACTTAGGATGGAGTTGCACAAGAGTTGGTCCTGAGTTTTTAACATTTTACTAATGACTTAGAAAAAAAGATACATAATTAAATAAAATTCTCAAATTTGCCAATGTCACCAAACTGGGTGACTAACATTTTGGGGAGGCAGATGTTAAATTTTGTGA
>NW_005286395.1:0-500 GCF_000412655.1 Myotis brandtii
GAAGCAAAGGGAAGAAGCAGCAGCCCATCTCTGCCTCGCGGTGCTCTGGTCCTCTGGTATCTGATTGCCAGGGATTAATAGGCCGCTCTCCCCACCCCTGCCTATCCCCCTCCCTCCCATCTGCCTGCCACACATCCCAAGTAGAGCCTGGCGCATGCCCAAAGGGAGCAACCCGGCAATGCCACCAAGCAACACGGGCTCCTTTTTTCTGAAGTTACCCCTTTACCTTTCCCAGCAACTGTGAGTTATATTCTTGCAGGAGGCTGGAGTAGCAGATAGCTCCAAATTTCGAAGTGATGGCATTGGGAACGGACCTACCCAGCATGCCCTCCCTGTGAGCTCCAGGCAGCTCTCAGCTATGCCCCCCTACATACCCGCAGCAGTCAACACAGCGGCTGGCCCATGGCTCCAGCTTAATAAATGTCCATGGAGGGCAAAGTGATGGTATGACTTGACTGTGGTCTTACTTTTGATAAATGTATATGTACCCATTGATATCA
>NW_005286396.1:0-500 GCF_000412655.1 Myotis brandtii
GTAAAAAATCAATAAAATATATATATATTTTTTTTTTTTTAAAAAAAGACCGAATTTGGCCACGGGCTAAGGAGATGAGGGACAGGTGGAATTTTGCATGACTCAAAGCATTCTGGTCTGATGAACCAGCAAGATAGGAAAGACAAGAGAGGGAGAGAGTTTTTAGGAAAGGGAGGTGAGTTCATGTTGACGTTCTAAAAGGGCAATTGGACAGCCTGTTCTGGGTCACAGATAAAGGCTGGGCTAAGGGACACAATTAGACATCCTGGGCAAATCCGTGGCTAGGAAAGCCGTGGGTGGGCTGGGCTCAGGAAGGAAGGAGAGCGAGCCTGAGACAGGCAGCAAAGGACAGGAGAGGGCCTGGGATTGGGCCTGGAGGAGCAGCCACAATGAAGGAAAGAAGTATGTCTGCCAGAGAGCAAAGGGCAGTGGCCTGAGACCGAGGGAGAGCTGGGGAGCCGCAGAAGGGTATGCCAGGCCAGTGGCCCACAGTGTGGCAC
>NW_005286397.1:0-500 GCF_000412655.1 Myotis brandtii
GACAAAGTAAAGTGTTAGTGCTGGGGCTGCCATGACAATACACCACAGACTGAGTGGCCTAAGCAGTAGACATTAATTTTCTCACAGTTCTGGAGGCTAAATGTCCAAAATCAAGTTATTATCAGAGTTGATTTTTTTTCTGAGATCTCTCCCCTTGGCCTGTAAATGTCCTCACCTGGTCTTTTCTCTGTGAATGTCTGTGTCCTAATCCCTTCGTATAAGGACACCAGTCATATTGAATTAGGGCCCACCCATCTAACGTTATTTTACCTTAATTACCTCTTTAAAGACCTACCTCCAAATACAATCACATTCTGAGGAACCAACAGCTAGGACTTCAACATAGGAATGGGGGGATGAGGTGCACTACTCAGCCCATAACACCATGCGCTTAGGATAGATAAAACCCAAACTGTGTCCATGGCTGTGCTGGAGAACTTTGCTTTGTCCCTTCAAGTTCACCCTTCACCCCGTCTGCTGTGCTCCTGGAGGCTGACCTG
>NW_005286398.1:0-500 GCF_000412655.1 Myotis brandtii
CAAAAAATGAAAAATGGAACTGCCTTATGACAAAGTGATTTCACTTTGGGGAATATAACTGAAGAAACCCAAAACACTGATCCGGAGATCCTAATAAGATTTTAATAAGCATTTTGACATATTTTGTCATCTTCTATGCGGCTGATATCTTGGCCTTCTTTGCCAAATGAAGCAACATCATAGTACTTGGCTTAGTGTTAAGAATACTGTGTTTACACTGTGCCAATAGACTTGTGCTCTAGGCTTTTCCTATGGCAGTGCCTCTGGGTCTCCACTTTCAAAATGTGACCCAGTAATTCTACTGCTAAGTATACACCCAAGAGAAAGACATATGTCCTCACAAAAACTTGTATACAAATGTTCATAGCAGAATTATTCATAATAGCCAAAAGGTAGACAGACTCCAAATGTCTATCAATTGATGAATGGATTAATGAAATGTGGTATGTCAATATAGTAAAATACTATTTGGCAGTTTTTAAAAAATGTCAAATGCTACA
>NW_005286399.1:0-500 GCF_000412655.1 Myotis brandtii
TGGCCCTCGAGTCAAAAAGTTTGCCCACCCCTAGCTGTCCCGCTGAGAGGGGCCTTTCAACGGGGATACCAGGCAGTGTGTTTGCTGTCTTGGAACTGAATTGGAGCTTGCCAGTTTTCAGATTATGAGGTCTTTTAATTAAAAAACAACAAAAACCCTAGAACCTCTAAGTGTTTTATAAATTGAGGTCTAAAAATGTAAGCTCAATGTGACATTGCATTAAGAAATGTGCATTTATCGAGAAAAGAGAAGGAGCAAGTCAGAGACGTGAGAACGGTAGCCCTGCAGTTGGCAATGGCCATGGGAGCCTGTTGGGAAGGCTGCTGGCCTTCAGCAGCCTCAGCCATTCTTATTGGCGAGGGGGACACAAAGCCCACTGAGCCCTTTTCCAGGAGGGCTATGGCCAATTCTCTTCCTTTGTAGACATCCAGCTCAGAGTCAAACTCTTGACTGTGTAAGAATTTCCCAGACTAGGTCCCCAGGCAAATCCCAGGGAGAGA
>NW_005286400.1:0-500 GCF_000412655.1 Myotis brandtii
GAGCACATTCCAGCTCCAGGCCTTCATGAGGGACCCACGGGGCGACAGAAGGAAAAGAGACGGTGTTTTTAAATGAAACAGACAGGCTGGTCTCAATCACTCACGTGCTACGAGGGAGGCAGAGAAAGGAAATGGAGGGGGGTGTATTCTATGAATGAGTGTGAAGCACAGGAATCAAACAGGAGGTAGAAGGGGCGAGGGGACAACAGACCTCGACCCCCCACCCCCCAGCTGGGGGCTCCACTTCCTCAGAGCCCTGATGGGAACAAGAATGACATGAGCCCTGTGATCAAATGACATCCATGAGAGCGCTGGAAAGTGAACGCACCTTATCAATATACGGGTGATTACCAGTGTCAACTCCAGCAGCTGAACGTCGTTACATGATTATTCATCGGCTGCCAGGGTCCCCACGCTCGTGTGCACACAGGCTCCTGCCACTGACATTCAGAAACACCACTGAGAGGCAGCGCTGTGGTCCAGAAAGGCGTGTGTGTGTG
>NW_005286401.1:0-500 GCF_000412655.1 Myotis brandtii
AAAAAAATGAATAGGATGATATTTTACGGGACAACTGGGGGACGTTATAGAAGCATCTGAGCTGAGAGTGTGACAACTAAGCTGAGACCTAAAAGATAAAAGGAGTCAGGCACACAAAGAGCCAGAGGAACCGCATGCCAGGCAGAAGGAATAGCAAGTGCAAAGCCTCTAAATGGAAAGAGACTGTTTTGTTTGAGGAATAGAAAGGACACCGTGGTGGCTACAATATAGTAAAGTAAAGAAAAGAGGTTTAAGAGATGGCACAAGCTAGATCACGCAGGGCCTTATTTATATTCTGATAAGAAATGCGAATTTTCTTTTAAAGAGAAACAGAGAAACAACAAAGGGTGGCATCATCTGATTTATGATTGACAACTATTATTCCAGGGAAAGAATGAATTGGAGGTTACAAACAATGGGCGCGGGAGGTGAGCTAGGGGTCATGTGGCAGTCCAGGCAGGAGATGATCAGGTCTCGGAGCAGGATAATGGGCTGAGACC
>NW_005286402.1:0-500 GCF_000412655.1 Myotis brandtii
TCACTTTCTGCAGGCTTATCATTGCCAAGACCTCGTGCAGTGGGTTTCAGACCACGTTCCTGTTGGAGGGCACCTTCCTTGCGCCTGCCAAGCGGGCACCGTCTGCCCTGCCTCTCCAGGAATGGAGTGCAGTGTCTGCTTTATGTCCCTTCACGGCCTCACTCCTCTGCCTCCACCTCTATATGCCTGGGAAGGGCTCAAATTTGACTTGGCGGCAGTCTGCCTCTCTACTCCTCAGAGAGCCCTGCACGCGTGGGCCACACAAAGGCAACCAGGAGCCCAGGGAAGTCCACTGTCTCGGACGCTTTCCCTTCCGGGTCTGGGGTTGACTCTTACACACCTCAGCCCCTGGCCACTGTCCCCTTCACGGCGCTCTGCCAACACCCCCAGCTACGACCCACAAAGGAAGCGCTCACGTACTCTATCAGGTCGGGGAGGGCTTTGTAGATGTCCTCATCGCTGACGCTCTCCTCTGTTGGGAAGGGCCTGGGGAGGGAGAG
>NW_005286403.1:0-500 GCF_000412655.1 Myotis brandtii
GGGGGGAAGCACTGAACAGGGTGACAACTATTATCCCTGAAAGGAATAAGCCCCCATTCTCTCCACAAATGTAAGTTCCACCTCCCCACCCCAATAAAGGTCCAGTTCAAATCCTCCTTTCTCCAGGACACCTTCCCAGCCTAAATACACCCATCTCAACAAACACCTCTAATACTTACCCAGTTCAGTGCCCTGGCGATTCATGCCTTACATGGCTGCGTAAGCAAATCCCTCATCCGTATCTCCCCAACCAGGTTGGTTCTTAGGGTGAAGGCATGGTTGCTCCTGTGCTGTGTCTCTAGTGCTTCGCTTTAGCACACGTCACCGTGCACGATGTGAAGCAGACATCAGTGCATGCGTGGGCGTGTTCCCATGTCAGCTTCCCTTCAACTTACTTTGCCGCATACACTTTGACAATAGATCTCATCGAGGGTAAGTGTGCAGATAGGTTTAAATAATTCTGCTGACCGCCTCTGAGAAGTATCTCCTTTATTTAAACG
>NW_005286404.1:0-500 GCF_000412655.1 Myotis brandtii
ATACAGATGATGTATTACAGAATTGTACACCTGAAATGTATATACTTTTATTAACCAATGAATTCAATAAATTTTTTAAGAAAAGAAATTTGGGTCTAGGAATTATTTACCTTTCAGTTGAGTTATTTTATTTCTACTCCTCTTTGTGTTGTTTATTTCAGAGAATCCCAGGGCTCTATTGACTAGGCGTTTGGATCCAAACCTGTACCTTTTCTATTGTGTATATTTCTTTTATAATTCTCTCTTTCCTTCTGGAAAAATACAGGCCACCCACAGAGCCCCTTTCTGTCATTGTTCTGCAGGGAGCTGCTTTTCCTATGCTCCTTGCCCCCTTTGCTGAGCATCTTCTGCTCTTTATTTTCTCTTTTATTTCTGTCACAATAATGTCTCTCCTCTATTTATTCTCTTAGAAATAGATATGAAATATTATCTCACATTTTTCGAAGAGAGACTTTTTATTTTCACATCCCCTCTGAGCTTCTGTGGATGGTAGTATTAGG
>NW_005286405.1:0-500 GCF_000412655.1 Myotis brandtii
ACCGAATCAAGCACAAGTCTGAGAATGCCTCAACATTTAACTTACAGCAGCATGAATAACATGCTAAGGCTTTCGCCAGGCCATCTGCTAAATGCATCCTATTGTACTTTATCTCTTTTTAAGGAGAAAGATGTGAAGATAGCTTTGTCTCTCTGCCAAAAGCAACAATCTGAAAATAAGAAAGCAAAGAACAAAACCAAAAAACTTGGATGCATATGGGTTTCTGACAGGAATGCTAAACAAATATTTAAAAATAGAAAGTAGACAGGAGGAAGAAAACACCAATATGTGCGAGTTAAGAGAGTAGACAATTGGCAATTATTCTGATTAGGGAACTGACGGTAACTTTCGCTGTTTCAATGTCATTGTCAATAAAATAAGAAATAAACAAAGCACAATGAGCTAGTTGCAACAGTTCCACACACGTAGAGGGCAAGACTTGGTTCCTGGCATAATAAATAGCATCCAGAAAATACAGCACTTAAAAAATATATTTTTTT
>NW_005286406.1:0-500 GCF_000412655.1 Myotis brandtii
TTGTCTCCCTGAAGCAGAATGTAACCATGAGAACAGGGTTTTCATCTGTTGCCCACTCTTGTGTCCCTAGTACCTAGAACAATGCCTGGCAATAAGTTTTGGATGAATTAATTAAAACAGGGACTGGAGTTAGTAAAAAGCTATGATATTTCCCTCCACCCAGCAATCCCACTCCTGGGCATAGATCCCAGATAACTCTCACACAGGTCTATAAAAGGACATGTACAAGGATATTCATTGCAGAATTATGTGTGCAGCTATAGAGGTAGGGCAAACCAGGTTCTGTACTTAGGAGTCTATGGATATCAAGAATACAAGTCTGTAAATAGAGTCAATGAACTAGATCTATACACAGGAACCTGGCTAGTCTAAAACCATAATATTGAGCAGAAAAATATTTAAGAAAAAGGATAAAATCTAGAGCACGATACCACCGGTGTAAAGAAAAGGCACACACAGCCCACTGGTGTGGCTCAGTGGTTGAGCATAGACCTATGAAC
>NW_005286407.1:0-500 GCF_000412655.1 Myotis brandtii
CAGTTCAAAGCTATGGCAGCAGCTTGAGATGCTGGGAGTGTTCTTCGGGGGAGCTTGGGAAGGAGCTTGGCTGGGCCACTCTCGCTGTTCAGGGTGCTCGCTGCCTCTGTGAGGGCTCGCTACATGCTGGACACCATTTTGGCTTTTTGGCTTTTTTCCTAAAAGCAAAAATTCTCTCAGATTTCTTTTGGTTAGTGAAAAAGATAATGATGCAGGTAGGTCTTTTAGTCTCCTGAAAGCAAAGTGGCCTAAAGCGAACTTTTGTAGAGCAGGGGACCCCTGCATAATATTAAAGAAACATGCCTCAAGTAATTAAAATGCTTAAAGAAGGGTAAGCTCTCCCTAACTGACTTTTATCCATAACAGAGGGTTAACCAAAAAAATGTTGAGTTTGTTTCTTTTCATATTTTAGAATATTCCTATAAAATAGGGATGTTAGTGCCCATGTCCCTGAGAAAATACAAATAATAATAGAAGCTTTGATATGGCCTTAAAGTTAT
>NW_005286408.1:0-500 GCF_000412655.1 Myotis brandtii
TCTCTCTCTCTCTCTCTCTCTCTCCCCTCCCCTTCCCCTCTCCCCCTTCCTGCTCTCTAATCAAATGTCTGAAAATATTGGCAAGAAAAACAATTAAGTTGAATTCTTTTGGGGGACTTCTTTGCACGTTGTCCTCCGTCCAGCATATTTGTCCATCACAGCTGAATATTTCTAGTTAGAAGAGATGATTTCCGATTGGGAAAAAGTTTAGGGAAAAAATTAAAGGTTTTGGAATAAGACAAAATAGGAAATTCATTTCATTATGTTCAGTCACAACATTTCATGCAGGGGAAGGATTCTCCCAAGGAGCACAGCGTGCCTGGAGGCACCTTCATGCTCCAGGGGCAGGAGATGAGGGTGCCCCACCTTGCTTCTGCCTGTTTGAGAGGGCTCTTCTGGTGGGCTGTTAGGATCAATAGCCTTAACACAGACATTCCATTTGACTCAGTATTTCTAATTCTATGGGCTTATCCTAAGGCAACCATAAGAGATGGGCACAT
>NW_005286409.1:0-500 GCF_000412655.1 Myotis brandtii
AATAAAAGGAGTGTTTTTCTGCCTATGGCATTTCTGGCATTGATCATAGTGCCTGAAGCACAGTAGGCATTCAGTATGCCTGATGTGTCTTTTGTGCTGCTACCATATTCATAGAGTCCACAAAAATCCCTGTTTCCCATTAACCCAACTCTGTGAGTTATCACTAGACCATGGGTGACAGAGGAAAGAGAGGCAGCACCCAGTATATGGTAGGTGCTCAAGAAATTTTCATTGAATAGAATTACTATAATTGTCATGGGTTCAGTAGTGTCTCTGTTGGACAAAAGAGGAGTCATCAGGAAATGCCATGGCAAGGTGATGTCAACTGAAATCACTTGAGTTCTAATCCTAATTCTGTCACTTTACTAGGTATGCAATCAAAGATAAGTCATTTATTCACTCTGAGTTGTCTCCATTGCTGCATTTCTAAAATGAAGACAATAGTACCTGGTCTCATAAGGTAGTTGATAAGAAAATGCAAATGCAAAGCACTTGTGATG
>NW_005286410.1:0-500 GCF_000412655.1 Myotis brandtii
ACACATTTGCTACTAAAAATTGAAATAGCACATCAAACAATTTTATTACAACTCAAATAAGCACATGAATAAGGTGTATACCTAAATTGACTCCATGTCATAATTCTCAATGATAATACCATCAGAAAGATCTCCATGTAATAGGCAATAACTATAGCCACATTTAAATCTTGGGCCTCCTGATTGATTCAGATACTCAGTGTGATATATAATAGAATCGATCCTTCTTAGCATTGTCAGCTCTCAGAGAATAACAGGAATGCATTTTATGCAGATACTGGGGAACATTATGCAGACAAACTCTCCAGGAGCAGTTTATTCATGGCCATGGCACAAATTAAGCACCCCTAATCCTTTTTAGAGGATTCACATGTGAAACATCACTGAAATTAATAATTATATCAAGACGGAACTTCCAAAGATGGTCATCACGATGCCAACAACCAACAGACCTGGACTTCTTTCTATTGTCCCTCTCTTTCTATTGTTCCTCCTTCCCT
>NW_005286411.1:0-500 GCF_000412655.1 Myotis brandtii
CTTTCCAAGTGCATCCCTTTTGAGATTTTCCTTTTCCCTCTTGGCCATAAGGAACCGAAGTGGGAAGAGGTCTCTGGCCTCCCAGGAGCACTAAGATCTAGTGTCTGCTCTCCTTCCCAGGGGCTTGACTGGTAATTCCTTTCTCATTTTGTTTTTGTTTCCCTTAAGTTATTCAGTTTCCCAAAGTCAGCCACACAGCTGTCAGCCAGGGGCAGGATCAAAGCTTCCGGCTGCCCTGCGAGTCCTGGCTGTTCTGCACCCTCCCTCTTCCCTGACCCCCTTCACGTTGCACCCAGAGCCGCCCATCTGGAAACGCCAATGAGGAGGATTATTTAGGTTATTTCAGGAGCAGTTTTTCGACCACCCGCATTTGAAGTTAACTAAATTCATACTTAATGCACCTTTGCTTTAAGCTTTGGTCGGACGAGCTACTTTATGAATACTTGAAAATGTACCTAGAGGCAAGGATGCTAACACACCATCACAGACACATTTTTTTT
>NW_005286412.1:0-500 GCF_000412655.1 Myotis brandtii
CTCATGAAAAACAAGGTCAGGAATGCAGGTGAAGCTCAGAATGCTATCTGGACACTCTATCTCTCATATCTGCCTCTCTCTACATGGCTACTGTATTCTCTTTCTGAGGACTTTCTTTGGTCTCTTGCATGGAAAAAGACATGGTCATTTCCAGTTCTCAAATGAACATATTACAATCCAACCACCTAAAAAAGCTAATTCCTGTGGTCCAATTTCCACATTTCTGGGGGAAATACTACATAGCAAGATGACAGCACTTGGTCCAAGCAGCTGTGGCCAGGAAGGTAGTAGTCTCATTCAATAATATCTGGTTGCCAGGGATCTACTCTATGGTAGAGGGTGGGATGGCTTAATGAGAGAGAATGGCAAACTGATCATACTCTAACATACATCTGCTACTTTCTCCTCATTAAATTATCCATATTTTCAGCAGTCTGCTTACAATCAGGATGGTGAAGCCAGACTCAGAGCCTTGAGATCATAGTTTGCAGCAACTATCA
>NW_005286413.1:0-500 GCF_000412655.1 Myotis brandtii
GGCTAGTCCCTTCCCTAGGTGGTATGTGTTCCATTGTTGCCATGCCACAGGTAGCCTATTCATTCGACTCTTCATGGACACTCAGGTGGCTTCCCAGTGAGAGATATAATATGGCCTCTGCTCATTTTCAATAATTTGTTTTTAATGTGAAAACTGCCCATCACCCCCACCAGGGAGATAAAGTGGCCAAACAGCTGTAACCAATCAAGGCTACAAGGACTATCAGGGAGATCGTAAGACCAACCAACCCCGGAGGATTTGTGGTTTAGAGCTGGCAGAACAGACGGGACCACCACGTGGGACTGGTCTCGCCTCGCAGTGACCCCTCGC
Organism: Myotis brandtii; assembly: GCF_000412655.1. Taxonomy (NCBI): domain Eukaryota; kingdom Metazoa; phylum Chordata; class Mammalia; order Chiroptera; family Vespertilionidae; genus Myotis; species Myotis brandtii. The sequence goes on from NW_005286413.1 coordinate 331, forward strand.
TCGCCTCCTTACACGCTCACGGTCCTATAAGAGCATCCCCCACGCTGAGGTGCAGGAACCGGGAACCCACATAAGGGAACGGGCCGCCAGGGCTCCTCACCCCTCTCCCAGGAAAATCCCGAGTGTTCCTCCCCTCACGGGATGCCCAGCTTCTCCAGTGCGTCTCAGTA
>NW_005286414.1:0-500 GCF_000412655.1 Myotis brandtii
TTTCTGGGGTGATGAAAATGTTCTAAAATTGATTGTGGCGATGATTGCACAACTCTGATACACTAAAAACCACTGAATGTACACTTAAAATGGATGAATTGTGTGGCATATGAATTATGTCTCAATAAAGCTGTTAAAAATGTTTTAAGTGGTTGCTATTTTTCTTAGTGTTTAGGAAGAATATAGAACCCTACACTTTGATCATATCTCCATCTCCAAATCTCACATTTTACCAGCAATCAGTTTGTTCTAATTACAGATGATTGGGCAATGCACATGAGGTCTAGAGAGTAAGGTTCATCTGCAATCAGCAACTCCCCTTGACCTCAGAGCAGGCATGTGGTCCCATCACAAACAGAAATCCAACCCAAAGAGCCAAACTGTGGGTTTCAATGAGTTACGTATGCTCCCCATTCTGAACTAAAAATTAAAGTTCACTTTTTTCAAACCCCTAGGTAATATTTATAATTTAATAATACAACCATTTTCAACCTTTTGAC
>NW_005286415.1:0-500 GCF_000412655.1 Myotis brandtii
AGAAACACTAGAAGTTCTGATGGCTCCAAACTTGCTATGTCTGCCTTTTTTATGGAGTCATTCTGGTGGCTGTGATGTGGTAATGAGGTTTGATTTAAATTTTCATTTCCCTGATTAGTAGGGAAGTTGAAGTTCTCATAGCCTGTGTGTTTTTAAATGTGATTAAGAGATCTTTGCCAATCTACTCATCTCAAACACCATTCCTATCACCTTTCTGACTTCCTTTATGCTAATGAACATGCCACGCCACTTTCCCTGAGGAACTCCTTTCCTAAAATTATTTATGCTAATAACACCCCCTGCCCGCAAGTGCTGATGGGATATCAAAGAGGTGAAGCTCTTGCCTTCTGAATAAATGCTATTTATTCAACCAGCTGTCCATTCCTGGAGGCCGTACTCCTGATCACCACCGCTGGTCACCCTTTAGGTTTAGCTTAAAACTAACATACCACGAAGGTAGTACCATTATCTAGGCCAGTGATGGCGAACCTTTTGAGCTC
>NW_005286416.1:0-500 GCF_000412655.1 Myotis brandtii
CACCAGTGCATGAATCCGTGCACTGGGCCTCTAGTGATATGTAAACTGTATTCCATTTTTATATGTACCAAACAATGAGAACATCTGGTTAACAAACATTTATTTCCATGTAGATGCCATTTCAGTAATATCTAACTTTAGGAGGTACATGATATTGAGAAAACTAACCTGTTTTACATTCTGGGCTTGAAAACTGTGCTACCTTTTGGACTTTTCGTACTGGCTTGACCACTTTCTTCTCTTTACTTTTTTCAGCAGGTTTCTCTTTCATAGAGACGTCTTCTGAAAATCAGAAACATTTACAGCAAATATTACAATTATTTCAACCCACCTACTCATCCTCCCCCAGTATGAAAAATCAATATAAACTTTATAATTCTTCACTGAGGCTATTTCTATGACCCGTAAGCTACCAATGCCAGCTCCTTTTACGAAAAGGTCTAAAGATTACTACTACTCCGCCGTTAGGTTCCAAATCTTTGTATTTATTTTTTTCAGCA
>NW_005286417.1:0-500 GCF_000412655.1 Myotis brandtii
TGAGATGGGACAAAGCTCATGAAATAATGGGAAAGGGATGCAGGGAATGATGCACCCCAAAAGAAAACAACACCTGCAACTTACCAGGGTAGGACTTGGATGTGAGGAAATGAGCCAATGTTTGGGCACTAGAAGGTGAGGGTTATTCCTGGATTAGCAGAGAGGGAGAGAGTGGGGAGGGTCATTCCAAGAATTTTAAAGCCATCTGGGCAATTATTTTATTGCTTTAGGGAAACAGCTTGGAGAGGATGAGGCAGAGGATAAAAGAGCTTGCCGCCCTTATCTGGTCAGAAAAGTCATTTGAGTTTGTGTTAAAAACAATCCTAAGTAGTGTTTCTCAACATGAGCTGTACATTAGAATCACACAGGGAACTTTGTAAAATCTTGATGCTAAGTCACACCCCAGACCAATTAAACCAGACTTTCTGGGGTTGGAGATGAGGCATTAGTAATTTTTAATTTTTTAAATATACTTTTATTGGTTTCAGAGAGGAAGGTAG
>NW_005286418.1:0-500 GCF_000412655.1 Myotis brandtii
TCAGGGATTTTAGACAAGATTTTTAAGTAGTTAACCTCAGTTAAGTATCCTAGAGGACCCTGAACAAAGGTTTATTATTATTGCTTGCAGGTGGAATTTTCTGGTAGTTAGTCTATTCTGTGCTAATTTGTTATAAACCCTGTGTTTTAGGGAGTTTACAATATAATAAAGATGGTAAAACACAAACCCCTCCATGGCTTTCTCTTCTCTCTGAATCCTTAACACAGCCCACAAGATTCTCATTGCCTGGCTTCTGCCTGCCTCTCCTATTTTCCCCTCTTTGTTCCAACCCCACAGGTTTCCTCTCAATTTTCATGTGATGCTCCCCTCACCTCTCCCACACCTGGAATTTCCTCCTCTGATTTCCTCAGGTTACTCTTATCATTTCTCTGATCTCAACTTCGATATCCCTTTCTCCAGAAAGTGTCCTGTGATTTTTCGGACCCCTTGGGCTCCTCAGTATCAGCTCTCACTGCCAAGTGTATCTTTTGCTCTTGCCA
>NW_005286419.1:0-500 GCF_000412655.1 Myotis brandtii
GGGCTGGCTTAAGTTTAAGGTCCTAGAGAACAGAAAATCATATTTTAATCTAATGTATAAACAATAAGTATTTGGAAAAAATATAATATGATAACTTAGATTTATTAGTAGTTGTCTGACTAACTCCCACATCATTAAGAAGAAGGAGAAGAAAGAATAGCAAGCATTTATTGAATATTTCCCCTGCACAAAGTGGTTTCCAGACATACCTAATTCGCCCCATCTACCACATAGGAGATAGAGTCCCAGGTCAAGGAATCCAGACATGATCTGGCCACATTCCTTAGCCTCATACACCACCAATTCATATTCCACCTGAGAGGCTCTCTAACCTGGTGATGACTAAGTGTTATGGGAACTCAAAAGGAGAATTAATCCTGACCAGGGAACAGAGAGGCGTCACAGGAGCCTCTGAGACTTGAACGACAAGCAGGAATGTGAGGGATTACGAATAGAGGAAAGAATATTCTTGCCCTAACCGGTTTGGCTCAATGGATAGA
>NW_005286420.1:0-500 GCF_000412655.1 Myotis brandtii
GGTTGCCACGTGCCCCGTGCCCCTGGCGCAGAGAGCGGGGGGGCAGTGGGGGCAACTTTGGAGCTGGATTCCTGAGGCTAGTTCCCTGGAGCCCTCCGCCCGGCCCCGCACTCCCCTCCAATCCTCGTCCGAACCTCGGACTCGGACAACAATGGGCGGGGTGAGACGCCAAGGACTTGGAGGCTGCGTGGGCCCTCCGCCCAGCCTCCCCACACCCCGGGCTACCCAGCTATTGTGGACCACGCCAGTCCTTACAAATTGTATTGAAGCCGCAGTTTTAATCTGGTTTTCTGTTAGAAACTTGAACGAGATGGAACTTAATTTATTTTTTATATAAGCAAAAGCAATCCTAGATCCCTATTGAGACCCATCACAAAGATTTAGCATTTGATTATAGCATTGCTAGCAATAGTTGTCTAATCTTAATGAGTATAAGAGCGTAGGTCTTCCCTCTTCTCGGAGAGAAGAGAATCCTATTGTAAGTTGATTGGGCACAGCCA
>NW_005286421.1:0-500 GCF_000412655.1 Myotis brandtii
CCTATGGTTTTCCTGAGGGCTGGGCTGGGCTGGGGAAGAGGACTGTTTCCACATCTCATCATCTTGGGGTAAAAGCAGGAGCGATCTCCCTGGCCAGCTAATCCTCCATCTCAGAATCTGAGGCCATCACTAAATGATGCCAGTGCTTGCAGACGTTTCCCCGAGCCCGTGACAGGCCTCCTTGAGCCTGTGAGCAGAGGCAGGATGTCAGGGAGAATTGGCAGAGCCTGGCGTGTCAGGGAGAATTGGCAATTTTCATCTCACTGTCAAATCGCTTCCTCTGTTTGGGGATGGCGTGGCTCTCTCCTGCCCTGTGTCCTCCGTCATTTCCTATTTTGCAGTTCTGAGAAATATTTCTTTTTCTTCTGTCCTTCGTCTCCCAAATCCTATTCCTTGGTGATGGGGATCTGCATGGGGCAGTGTGACCAGATGCTACGTTGGCCAAATGGGAGGAGGGGGCTCGGGAACGTGCAGAGGAGAGGAGGGGAGTATCCTGTGTC
>NW_005286422.1:0-500 GCF_000412655.1 Myotis brandtii
GTGTGTGTGTGTGTGTGTGTGTGTGTTTTCCTTATAGAAACTGCCAAGCTTTGGGCCTTACCTCGAGCAACGCAAGAAGATCATAGCGGAGAGCAAGCTGAAGCCGAAAGGAGAGGACGAAGCTTGTCAGCCCCTCCAGAGACAGCGCTTCGCGCCCACAAAGCCCGTTCCCGCCATCAAGGTAAAGAGCCACAGCACACAGGTCTGTGTGTGTCAGTGTGCAGTGTCCTGCCCATGTCTCCTTGCTGTTCCAATGTGTCACCTCACCTGCGGGGCCCGCACGGAGCCCACGGGTCGTGGGACCTAAACGAAGCTGCTTGTCGTTCCTCCCGAACCCCTTCTCCCCCCCAGTCCTGTGTCTCCATGGGGAGCCCCCACCCGCCCTCCTTCCTGAGCCAGGAGCTGAAACTCGGCCCCAATTCCATCCTCTTCCTCACCCCACCTACCAATCCCTCCCCAGGCCTCTCGCTTTCTTTTTTATCCCTTTTTATTGATTTTTT
>NW_005286423.1:0-500 GCF_000412655.1 Myotis brandtii
GTTGAGAACCGCTGCCTTAAGTCTAAACTGTGCATGTTGACTTTCTCCCAAAATGTACAGTATGGAAAGGGGGTTTAAAAAGGGTAACTCTACAGTGAAAGAACCTGATAAACACCACCTCATCCAGGTGATCAAGATCAACAGCAACAACAAAAACCATTAACAGCAACAGTGGTAGGTTACATTGAGAATAGGTACCCTTGATATAAGGTGATGAAAAGAGCACTTTGTTCCTATGCTCTTCCTCCCCAAAACACATTGCTTCAATCCAATCATGAGAAGAACATCAATAAAATCCAAATTGAAGAAGTCTACCAAATATTTGACCAATACTCCTTAAAACTGTCAGATCACCAAACCAAGGAAAGTCTGAGACACTGTTACAGCCAAGAAGAACTTAAAGAGATATGCTAACTAATTGTAATGTGGTATCCTCGATAGGATCCGGAACAGAAAAAGAACAATAGACATTCATTGAGAAAATCTGAATAAAGTACATA
>NW_005286424.1:0-500 GCF_000412655.1 Myotis brandtii
CAGCTTCTCTTCCACATCAAACCCCCGAGACTGCAGAACGAGGAGGAGTCTGAGCAGCAGGCGTTATGTTATAGTTTCTTTTATGTTGTTTCTTGTTATTAATTTGTTAAACTTAAAAACATCCATTTCCTTTTCCCCTTACAACATTTTTTCTTTGTGTTGTCGTCACGAAATTGTTCAAATGAGAAAGAAGCCTCAGACTGATGTTCGGTCAGACTGGACGTAAAGGGGACGCTATGAGCTCCTGTGGCCGTAGGGCTGGCCGCCCCCAGCCAACCTGCCAACGCCGATGAGGCTGCTCAGACACGGCCAGGCGGGCACTCCTGGGGGCCCTGCCAACGGGCATCGACCTGCCCGGCACAGGTGTCCTCACCTGCCCCCCGAAACCCAGCTCCAGGAAATCCATTCCAGAGAACCCGCCCAGAGGAGGGCATAGTCACAGCAGAGGCCTCAGCACGGCCGTGTGGGCCAGGCACAGGTCCCTGCTGGGCCGGCAGCGA
>NW_005286425.1:0-500 GCF_000412655.1 Myotis brandtii
TCTCAGACAAACTCAGTTCTGCTCCCCTGGCTTCCTGTTTAACTGAGCAGAGCCCCTCACTGTCCTAGGCGTGGAAGCACAGACAGAAGCGGCTCTCACTGATGGGCCAAGACCACACTGGCCGAGACCTGCTCACCTCCTCCTTGGCACACTGACGCACAGTCCCCGCAGTGCCCCGTCACTCTCGCCTCCCACTGTGATTAGGCCCGAAGCCTGCCCACTTGAGCTCTGTCATCACTTCCGTCAGCCCTAGCGAGCCCCTCTCATGAGCCTAAGCCAAGGGTGACCCAAGGCTGACTGGCTGCAACCCAAGAGAGAGCAGTGAGACTGAAGGTGGTGGGGGGTGGGGGCGGGGGCTGGAGAATGGCTGTGGTGAAAGGCCTTCTGGGCTGACTCCTGACCCGATCCCTTCCCCCCAAGACCAGGAACCCCGGCTGACTGGGGGAGCAAGCCAGGCATTGTCTGCGTCTCCCACTTGGCTGGATGGCACCTCCGCCTTT
>NW_005286426.1:0-500 GCF_000412655.1 Myotis brandtii
CAGAGCCATTGTAATTCCCCGAGCTTCCTCAACCAAGTGGTGAGGCCTGGACTTCTGTGTCCTTGATTTTGCTCTGAGCTCCACCCCAGGGGCCCTTCCCCAACCACCCATCCTGTGCCCACAGTTTCAGCAGGGCCTGCAGAGGTGTTTGATTACCTCAAAGTCCTTGACCAGTTGTTTGGGCTGGACCTTAAGATACATCTCGTACTTGCCCTTGTTCCTCTTCAGCAGCTCTTCATAGGTTAGCTGAAACATGACTTTGCTGCCCGCAGCCACATTGACTGACACCATGAATTTCTCCAACTTCCGCCCAGAGGCCCTGAATAGGATGCAAGACAGCGACTGCCCCAAAGACTGCACTACCCCACCCATCCTGAGCCTTGGGTTCAAGTCAGCCCCTTGGGGGAGACACCTACTCACTCTAAGCCTCGTTTACCTCAACATCAAAATGGGATAATGTGGTGAGAATTACGGACACATTTTGCAATAATGATAATAAT
>NW_005286427.1:0-500 GCF_000412655.1 Myotis brandtii
TCTCTCTCTCATCAATAAAAACATATCCTTGGGTGAGTATTAAAAGAACAAAATCCTAAAGTACCAGCATTTGGGATAAATAGAATGCTCAGTGTTTCTTGCATTTTCCCTCTCTTTCTTGCATCAAGGGTATGACCTCTATGGAAAGGAAGTATTATTTAGTATGATTTATGATGGTCACATTGAGGACAGTTAGTCAAAAAGGTTAATGTGGTCATGATTACACTGAAAAGAAAGGTGTTCTTATCTTCAAATTTCTAGCAAAGTGCCATAGAATATGGAGTGGGGACTTACTAGGTAGTTGTCTAATTGAATGTATTATTATGTTGTGATAACCCTGCACAGACAGGGAGAGACCGTGTAGCAGAGGTTAACTGTGGGGCTCAGGTGTGACCTGGGCCAGGCAGGGTTCACATGCAAGCTGCCCTCTTAAGCAGGTGATTTAGGGAAAGTTATTAAAGCGCTTCTAACACTCAGTTTTCACAACTCGCCTCTCCTAG
>NW_005286428.1:0-500 GCF_000412655.1 Myotis brandtii
GTGTGTGTGTTTTGCAAGGATCTCTCTCTGTAACCATTGGCATGAAAAATTTTTTTTCTTCTGTATTTTGTGTGCATGGACTTGCAATAGAATTTTTATAACATTAAATCCTCATTTTATTTATTGGATATAGGCTGATAGGCTGCTTGTTCATATAATGCACTGTTGAGCTGAATATGCCATTAGTATATACAGGCTATTTTATGCTATGTGAATGAACTTGTTCCAAAAGCTCTGTTTGTGGGAATTCCTCAGGATTTTGAATAAAAGAAAGGTAGCCTGGGAGGATGAGTTGTACAATTGCCCATCTTTTTGTATGCTTTGGAAAAGTCAGCATAAGAGTCTGATGAGTTCTCCCTGACCATTTGATAGGACTTCCCTTTGAACCGTTCTTTTCTCTGGAACATTTGAGGGTGGCTTCAGCTTTGAATCCAAGTTTCAGTTTGTGGCTGTATCAAAGTTTATTAATGAATTCACCTCTTGAATGAAGACTTGGTTGG
>NW_005286429.1:0-500 GCF_000412655.1 Myotis brandtii
CCCATTCCTTTCCTCGATTCCCATGCTGCTAAACCACTCGGCCCAGTTGCCATGCCTGGATCCTGAAGGTCTGGTCTAGAGCTAGAACTCTGACCATGTGGCTTTGAGAAAGTTATCGCCCCTTTGGGAGCCTCAATTTTCTCACCGCAGAATGGACGTGGAATGCTCTGTAGGCATAAAGCACAGAGCTCATTGCTACTGTTGGTCTGGCGGGCTGGCAGCATCTCACTGGGCACTTATCACTGGGCATTTGAGAAGGGCTGGAGAAGAGTGGACAAGGCCACCTAGGATGGTCTCACCCTGTGTTTCAGCCTCACCATATCCATCGTCCTGGGTCTCATGATCCTGCAGGTATGGATCGCTGCCAGCTTCTTCCTGCAACCCAAGATGGGCACAGCTGACAAGCAGAAGCCCTTGGCGCTCAACAACAGGTGAGGGCAAAGAAGGGAATGGTGAGTATAGGACTTTGGTCTCAGCAATCTTATTCCTTCCTCTTCACC
>NW_005286430.1:0-500 GCF_000412655.1 Myotis brandtii
GGGAGAGGGAGACCGGCCCCTCCCCAAGCCAGGCTCCCTTCAGGAGAAAGGACTCCGGATCGGCCGGGGCGCCACTTTCCAGGTAAATCCCACCCGATTCTGGTGTAAGACACGAGCGCACTACAGGCCACAGGGCCCTTCAGAGACCCAGGGAAATGCAAGGCTGTCAGTCCCTGTGTCTGGGAACAGGTTGGGGCAGCCTCATTCTCCGTGTGCGGTCGGCGGTCGCCCCCTAGTGGGAGGACAGGCACACTGCAGAAGGCCCTCAGAGGCAGGCCAGCCTCGGGGGTCCTTTTTCTCCCCTGGCATCGAGCCTGTGCCCCGAGTGTAGAAGGTCGAGAACAAGTGACAAAGCAGAGGGCGGTCCCAGGCAGAAGCACAGGCCTGAGGCCAGAGTGAGGAAACACGGGAGCAGAACGCGAGGCTTCCCCTCCCCACGTGACCACCTGCTTCCCAGCCCGGAGAGCGGGAAGGCTGCCGGGCCTGCCAACGCCAACGCC
>NW_005286431.1:0-500 GCF_000412655.1 Myotis brandtii
TCTGCACGCAGCGGCTTCAGTGGCCGGCTCCCTGGGAGAGGGACCAAGGGCCAGTTGCTAAAGGCTTAAAGACCTGAGTGATAGGTGAGAGCTCTTCTGTCCTTCATAACAAGCCCCTTCAGACTATTACTGAGTTTATGCTAATGAGATGACTTTTGGGGGACCCCTAAAAAGCTGCAGGACTGGGGCTCGTCCCCAGAAGAACCACCATGGGATTAGATGGTTAAAACTTTCAGCCCCAACCCCAACCTCCAGGGAGGGAAGAGGGGATGTAGACAGAGCTGTGTCCGATGGCAAAGATCTCATCCATCGTGGCGAAGTCCTGGAGCCTCCAGAACAACCTCCAACCACTCGAGAGCTTCTGGTGGTGAACACATCGCAGAGCTGGGAGGGTGACACCCAGACACGGCATGGAAACTCCAGCCCCTCCCCATGCTTTGCCCTGTGCGTCTGGGTTGCAGGCTCCATCCCCAACCCCAGTTGGGGCATGTGCAGGAGGC
>NW_005286432.1:0-500 GCF_000412655.1 Myotis brandtii
GGGGGGCCCCAGCCTGAAGCCCCCTCCCCTACTCTGAGCCTCCCTTTCAGTTCCCAGAGCTTTACCACTGGGGTCGTCAACTGGCATCTGTTTCATTTGATCAATCATCACGATGTAAAACTCAGGAGTTATCAAATAAATCTCAAGGTTTCTGGCCCCCCTTGAAATTCTGGAAGGTTTGTGTCCAAGAGCTGTGCATTTCCTCGGAACGTTGGGTTGCTAAGAAAAGTGCACCCACCCCCCTTTTCAGTTTGGGAGCCCTGTCTATCATCACAGCCTTTGGACATTACCAATACTGCCATTCATTGGGGAACACTCCTGCTTTACACTCACTGTCTTACTGCATCCACCCGATACCATAGCGCACAAGAAGGGACTTTGTTTTCCCTTTTGCAAATGAGGAAATTAAGGCTCACAGAGGTGAAGCAACTTGCCCAAGGTCACATGGGAAGCCAGGGATCTTTGCAGGGATTCAAACCCAGGCCTCATTTTCCACCCCA
>NW_005286433.1:0-500 GCF_000412655.1 Myotis brandtii
CACACACACACACACACACACACACACACAGAGGCTACTCTTTTCATTACTCCTTTCCTGTTCTTCCCATTCCCAGAGGCAACACCATCTTGAATGTGACATTGCCCCATGCAGTAATTTATATTGTCATAGGATAATGGACATTAACCATAATACCTATCAATTAGGAAAGAGTAATAAATTATGATGTGACTATACAGTGTAACACTCTGGTGATTAAAATTCATGCAGCAGGACTAAAAATATCAACATGATAAAAAATAGATAACAGAAGAATGCCAATTTTAAATTACATGTACTCTCTGGTTTCTTTTATAAAAACTTTCAAAAATGAAAAATAATGCAATTGTTTATAAAATGATAATACTTTTAGTGAAAAGGGCAAAAGAATAAAGTTTACGCAGTTGCTCCCCTAGGAAAGGAAAAAAGTCAAGATTGTGCCAATACATGATCAGGGGGCTTCACAGATACATCTATCATTTGTTGCAATAAAAATATCT
>NW_005286434.1:0-500 GCF_000412655.1 Myotis brandtii
GGCCCAGTCTTCTTTTGAGTGATGGATGTAATTTCCCAAGCAGGTAGATGGGTACACCAAAAACTAAAGGGGCCCTGAAGATGAAAATCAGAGAGATATGGACATCCCCCTCCCAAAAGTGAAGACTGTGAAACTTATCCCTCTTCCACACTGTATGATATAAGGGGAAGGCTCATTAGTTAAAACTCCTTGTCTTCCTATTTGATACCTAATTGAGCCACAATAAAAGGACTATGTAAACCTTCTTTGTTAGTGAGTGTTTAATCAGGGGAAGACTGGAATGGAAGTTCTAGGGGAGGGGATAGAACTTCCTTGCGGATTTGTATCTAAAGTGAAGTTGACAGGGCACTCACTAGCCCTTGCCTTGTAGACTACCAGAGAGAGCTGTCAGCTTCCAAGGGAAAGAACAACACACTAAGAGATAACTTCACCTAAAGATGACTTTGCATAGAGGTCAGACTAAATTGCCCTGATTTCCTTGACTACTCTCTACCTCAAGG
>NW_005286435.1:0-500 GCF_000412655.1 Myotis brandtii
AAGTATGTTGTGTCACAATTGAGATTGACCCAGTATGCTGATCATAATACTATCAACACCAGGAACCAAGTGCTCACCCCATGCCAGCCCTGGCACTGGGTCTTTCACAAGCCCCGAGGCTGCTTAAGCCCCTCACAGACCCAACACCCCTTGTTTATGATGAGGATTTGAACACCACACTTACCACCCTGAAATGCAATTCATAAATAATCTACCTGCACAGGTAAGTTTGAGAAAATCTATATAATACACAACTATATTTTAAAGAAAAGCAAAAAAGGAAGCAACTTACAATAAAACAAAATGTGTTTCACTATGTACCTGCTCAGGCACACCCCAAACGTCATGGGGTAGTCAGGTGCTGGCCCCCACCTGGAATGAATCATTTGGATGCAAGACAAAAAAGCCAAAATTCCATTAAATAGTGTCAGTATCTTTTCTCTATGATTTATATCTTGAAATAGAGCTAACTACATATATTAGTATAGAACAGTGATGGC
>NW_005286436.1:0-500 GCF_000412655.1 Myotis brandtii
GCCGCGCCTCCGCTTTCCTGCAGCCTTGCCTTGTGCCTTACAACAGGTAGAAGTTTCTGCATTCCACACCACAGTCAATCCCTGATGGTTTCGCAATAAAAATAGCGATTAAAATTACTTACCAGTTAAATCACTCAGCTTCCCTCCGAGGAGGAAAACATCACTTCGAGTGAAATTAGAGTCCAGGAACAGCTGTGTGGTTTTTGCCACCTGCTGGCACCTCTCGGGGTGCCCTGGGCTGTGTGATCCTAATGGAAGAAGCCCCGTGGTTGGAGAAGAGGGTCCAACAGATTTGGTGTTTTTGTTTTTTAAATTCAACAAGATTTTTTGAGAATCTATCAGGCTGGCATGCCAGGTACAAAGATGAAGAAAGGCCTTGAACTTGGGCTCAAAGTCCAGCGAGTGGAATGGCAGTCGTGTCAGGTTACAACAGTGCAGCCGTGTAGATGCAGAAAACATGCCCTTGGCTCCCGCTCAGGTTCCCGAGCTGCCGTCACCAC
>NW_005286437.1:0-500 GCF_000412655.1 Myotis brandtii
TTTTGTATTTACAAATTGATGATAAGACTATCTACCACCAAAAAGATTATGACTCACTTCATTGTAGTACTTGCTTTGTTGCAATACTTACTTTACAGTGTTGGTCTGGAACCAAACCCGTAATATCTTTGAGATATGCCTGCTTTTAGTCATTCAATTAAACTTGTGATTTAAGATGGTTCCTGATATTATTTCAGATCAGTGGTATCCAACAGAAATAATGAAAGCATAACTGTTGGGTGGATAAATCTCCAGGGGATGATGTATACAAGGAAATTGGTCCTGGGGTGATGGGAGAATAACTACCATTTGTGGGATGCCTTCAGGTTCTAGCACCATGTGAACTATTGTTATCTAATACAATAACACGGAAGTAGGGAAAGCTGGTCCTACTAAAAGGATGAAGAAGCAGAGACCCAACATGGTCAAGTAACTTGCCTAAACCATAAAAACTGGGATTTGAACTTGGGCCTGTTTGGGTATAAAGCCCATGCTCCTTA
>NW_005286438.1:0-500 GCF_000412655.1 Myotis brandtii
ATAAATATAAATCTGTTCTGGTGTTGATGAATTACTGGTCAAATCTAATCTCCACCTATGTTTTTTTAGGGAGGGAAGTCAAATATATTGTACAATCATTAAAATGTTAATTCAATTTAAATCTAGGATCTAAATTTTGATATTTTAATTTCTTTTGAATGTAAGTCACTTTTTGCAAGCGAGGCAACAGAATCAAACAAAGGCAGTCTTGCCCCCTAGGGATCCAGGCCAAGTCTTGCAATCTTTAGTAAAATGACATCATAATACAAGGTGCTCACAATAGGGTTATAAACTCTAAACAACAACCACTTAGTTACATTTTTCCTTAGGAAACAGCCAAAAGTCCAGTCCTTAAAGGCATGATATACAGAAAATCTTGACCTATAAAGGACATAATGACTCAAATTATATGCTGGCCAACATATTTGTGAAACAAATCAGAACTGGCCAACAATTAGTGAACAGAGAAAGTTTTTACATTTTGAAAGCTTGCTCTGAGG
>NW_005286439.1:0-500 GCF_000412655.1 Myotis brandtii
CCAAGGAGAGAGGGGTGGGCAGTGTTTTCTGGCCTTCAACTTCATGGATAGTGAAAATAAGACAAGGGCAAACTAGCTTAAGACGTGTGGGTATAGATGAGACTGTGGGGGAAACCATCTGCGTGCCAGGGTGGTGAGATTCCGAACCATGTCTTCAAGAGATGTGGTGAAATATTTTTAGAAGATCAATGAAAAAACGAGGGAGAAGAGCTCATTTTCTGCTACAACCTAACACACTGCTTTCCTGTTGTGAGGGATGAGGCTGATGACACAGATCTAAAAACCAGCCTGAGGTTTTGAGCGATTTAAAACTTCTCTTATGAGGACGCTGCCAGTTTCTGAAATGTCACCATGTGGAGGGAAGCAGCAGAGCTCATCCTTTGGGAAGAGCAGTGAGGAAGCAGAATCAGTAGGTTCTGGAATTAAAGGGCAAGTACTAAAATGTGGTATTTGGTATTGATATGATCATAAGGGGCAGGCTGATCTTTCTCCTTTTTTTT
>NW_005286440.1:0-500 GCF_000412655.1 Myotis brandtii
CGAATCCAGATAAACATATCAAAAATAATCTACTTCCTTAAGCTCTTTATCTTTATTTTGCTGTGCCATGCCTCAGTACAATTATTATTAATATCATGAAACAAAGCAGTTTGAAAATATCAAAACTGTTCAAATGCAAATTAATGTCATTATTTAGGCAAATAAATGAGAAGAAAGTCATGTATTTATAATAATGTAACTCCGCAGAAATAATAGTGATGATAAAATAGTTTGACCTTCCTTCATTCCATTATTTTATAAAAACAAAGAAAATGCTTAAACTGAAAAGTGATGTTAATTTCATTTCACTATGTAGTACTGATTTTTGAGATTATGAAATATAAAAAATGTTTATTCATTTCCTAATTTATTTGGTATTGCTAATTTCCTTAGAATACAATTTTAAAACAATAAATACTTGATGACCAAGATGGGTTGTTTCAAAAGAAATCTTATTCAGTTTTGTTAATAGTTTGATAATAATAATATTAATAATTAAA
>NW_005286441.1:0-500 GCF_000412655.1 Myotis brandtii
GGAGCTAATCCTGTACTTAAATGTTGACCCTGCCCAGGTGGATTTACTGTGAGGCTGCTAAAGCTTACGCTTCAAGGCCCGATAATTGTGTGGACCCCTTCCAAGACCTTGGAGTTGACTTTTAAAATTATTTACTAGTATTTATTATATTGGCGTCAGATCCTGCAAATCTTGGAAACATCCTCCATCTTGGCACTTACTAACTGTGACCTGGGGTGAGGTTCTCAACCCCGCATGCTTCAGTTTTCCCATCTCAACTATGGGACTAAAAATCTCTAACGCTCGTACAGCCACTGTGAGGATCCACTCAGATTATGCAGGGACAGTGCCTGGCCCATCGTAGGAATGAATGACAGCTACTGCCATTGCATCACCAAAGGTGACAGTCACCCTGCTCTCGGGCCCTCACCCCACACCCCTGGTCAGTGTGTTCCTGAAAAATCCAAGGCGTGGCAGAGAATGGGCGATTCTGAGAAGCTCCGGTGTGAAGCCCGATCCCC
>NW_005286442.1:0-500 GCF_000412655.1 Myotis brandtii
ACTTGATTTTTCAGCCAACTGTCCTTGTTTTTTTAGGACTTACTGAAAGGCATAGGGTTAGTGGGGCAACATGTTTACAATCTACTCTCAAATGATTTGGAATAATATGGCAAAAAATGTTAACAATTGAGGAATCCAGATGGACAGTGTAAATAAATTATTTATAGTTTTTGCAACTTTTCTGTAAGTTAAAAGTTATTGCAAAACAAAAAGTACTTTTAAAAAAAAAAGAAAAGAGGCTGCCTGTTTTAGCTCCAAGGTTTAATGATTGCCTATTATTGTGTGTGTTTCTAATCCCCTGGCTCTATTTTAAGGCCCTGCTCTCTCTTGATTCCTGTCCATGCAGCTTTGTCACAACCTGAGACAAAACAAAGTGGCTTTAAAATGAACCTGTTGGCATGTCAGTCTGGGGAAAGCACGTGTGTATGTGTGTGTGCACATGTGTGCCTGTGTGCTCGTGTGTGCATGTACAGTGGGGCCTTGACTTACGAGTTTAATTC
>NW_005286443.1:0-500 GCF_000412655.1 Myotis brandtii
CACTGCTCTTTTCCATGACCTCACAGTCTTATCATATGAGTGTTTCTCTGCAGAATGTAAACAGGGAATATTTATCAGCCTGCAAATATACTCACCTAATGTCTAACCTATGCTCTCTACTCTTTATCTATTTATATCAATTTATCTATATCTAAATTTATATGTATGTGGGTCTGTGTGAGTGTGAATGATATTTATGAAGATTCGGAATACAATTTTCTAGTATTAATTAGTGCAAAGGATATAGTGCAACAATAAATTTACGAATTTAAAAAGTTATAGCATAAGTGGTCTCTATTGCCAGTAAATGCTGAGTGATATTCACCAGACATCCTAAAAGAGTTGAGACTCAGATAATTAAGAGAATTCAGGAATTATTAAACCCTGGAAGATTTCTAGGAATTAAATGCATAAAAGGAAAGAAATGGAGTGAAAATTATATAAAAATCTTGTGTAAAATATGAATTTTCATTTCCCTTAACATAGAAAGCAGAGGTGAA
>NW_005286444.1:0-500 GCF_000412655.1 Myotis brandtii
CAGCGAATGCAGTCCCAATTTACCACTGGTAAAACTTTACAAGGAGAATGCCATGGGCTGTTTATGATTCACCAGTGATGGGAGAGGGAATGGGGGATTCAGCCTAAAATGCCCAATTATCATCTACTTATTTTCTACTCTGTCAGCCCATTCCTAGACCTTGGCATCCAGGAGTACTTAAAAAAGGTACCCGCTGGCATCATCATTTTGTAGGATTCATTTATTTTTTTATAAAACATTATTGCCTCTGAGTAGTGACCCTTTCTAGCCACTGAAATAGATACTTAGCCTGGAAATTCTGAAGAAGTTTGTAGTGGGATCTCCACTGTGTCCAGGCTTACCCCTTTCACAGTATCTGACCCTCCTGCTGCTGCTTTCAAAGGAAAATCATGTTTTAAAGAGGGTTTTTATTCTTTCATTTGTTTCTTCCCAGGCCTGCCTCCTATACCAAAAGTGATGATCAGAAATACAATCACTTCCTAGTTTTTATTTGGATATAT
>NW_005286445.1:0-500 GCF_000412655.1 Myotis brandtii
TAAAGGGCCAGAAGGTTGAGAACCACTGCTATAATAGGACTGGGGAGGCATACACATGTTCAAATAGAAGCCCTGTTCTCAGAGAATTTACTATCTTTGTCCACATCCCAGCGTCAACAGAGTGCTTGGAGCATAGTAGGCCCTCAGAAATGCATAGTAGGCCCTCAGAAACGCCATCTGCAATGGGTAACTGCTGACAGCTGCCCCTGAAGGATCTTGCTGTCTCATTTCAGCTCCGAATCTGACCCTCTTTGTAACTGATGGACGTCGCTTTATGTGGCCTAGCTTCAGACATCTTATTTTACAAAGTAGGGGGAAATGTAACAACAGCAGACACTTGTATAGCATTTGCTATGTGCTTCCAAACGTGTGTACATTCCATGAATTCTCACACCAATCCCAAGATAGATGGTATTATTACTTTCATTTCACAGATGAGGACGTTTATGCCTAGATAGGTTAAGAGCCTTGCTCAAGGTCTCAGAGCTAGTTTTGAATTC
>NW_005286446.1:0-500 GCF_000412655.1 Myotis brandtii
TCCTGGTTCATAGGTTGATGTTCAACCACTGAGTCACGCTGGTGACTCAGTGGCTGTCTCCAGCTTCTTAAAGTGAAGTCTACAATCTTCCTTGCTCCTTATTTACCTTTGTACTGGGTTGATCAAGTGTCCCCCCAAAAATGCATGTCCTTCTGGGAACCTTAGTATGTGATCTTCTTTGGAAATACAGTGTAGACTATGCAATTAGTCTGGTGTCTTTAGGGAAGAGAAGAAACACAGTTTGCAGGGGAAACTGGACATGACAATAGAGGTCCAGGTTGGGGTGATGTGTCTATAAGCCCAGGTATGCCAAAGATTGCCGGCAGCACCAGAAGCTAAGAGAAAGGCATGGAACGGATCCGTCCCCAGAGCCTTCAGAGAGAACATGGCCCTTCCAACACCTCAACGTCAGACAATTGGCCTCCAGAACAGGAAGAGAATAAATTTCTGTTGTTTTAAGCTGCCAAGTTGAGATAGTTGGTTATGGCAGCCCCAGGAAA
>NW_005286447.1:0-500 GCF_000412655.1 Myotis brandtii
TATTATATCTGCTGATTGTTAAACATTAATAATGTTGGGTTCCATATTCTCAATTTCCCTGCAGGGTACATCTGCTCAAAGCCATTTCTACAGTGTTGAGCAGTGTTCTGGGACCTCTCTACCTGCTCACTTACAGGGAGGAAAGGGGAAAGGGCAAGCCGGGTTCCGTGCCTTGTACCAGCACGTCTGTGTTCATCTGTGCACAGCCATCGCTTCCTTCCATCCCTCACTGTTTCCGGAGCTGGTGAGTTTGTTACTTGTCAGGCTAAGCTGAGGTTACTCTTTTGCTTTTTTTGTTCCATTGAAATTTATATACAGGAAAAAGTTAATGTATGTTCTTTTTGACCATCCTGCTCTCATCTCACACATTTTGTCCTTTAACCCAGTTGTGTCCTGGGAAATGTAACCCTAGAGTCCCCTAGTACTCAGATGTAGTGTTGAGCTGAAGGACTTGAGGAAACATTGTGGGTGGGAAGGTATGGAAAGAGTGTGAGGAGAGG
>NW_005286448.1:0-500 GCF_000412655.1 Myotis brandtii
CTTTGGAATATGTTATAACATATTTTTAAAGAAAATATTGTTTTTTAATTATATTTTTTTAAGATTAATATTCAAATTCATTTCTGTTTCCAGAGTACATGTTAACTGACAGTGGGAAGGGCAGCCTGGAGGCATTATCAATTTCAGAGGGCAGCAAATCTGGGCTAGTTACACAATGGGTGATCTGTGAGTTTTGACAATGGAGACCATGTATATGCCGCAGTATATACATGGGCCAAGGATCAACAAATTAGTAAACTGTTCCACTCTTGAACAGAAACATTTACAGCCAACATGCTAGAATTTATAAACTCAGAGCATGCCAAAAAGTGATTAAAGAAAACCAAAATCTAAATGGAAAAGCCGGAGTTGCCATTTTTCTTGGACCAAAATAGGTGTTATGCTAACGACACCAATGATGGAAAGATTTTGTCGTCCCTTTTGCCAGGGAGAATTTGAGTTTATGCCTACTACTTTAGCATCCTGTCTGATTAGTGCCT
>NW_005286449.1:0-500 GCF_000412655.1 Myotis brandtii
TAATAGTCCAAGTGAATCTCTGAAGTCTTTATTATTCTGATAAAACTTGACACATGATGCCAATTTAGCATTCACAAAAATGGTTAAAAGATCACGAAGAGGCTCACCTTCCAAAAACGTGACTGGTTTCAAAGTAAGAAGATGGTCGAAAAGAAATGCATTTGGATCTCTCGGTGCTCGCACGATACACCTGTGGGCCTCAACGCGCGCCTGGGAAGCACTGGCCTCCGTGTAGCTTCCTAGCAAGTCTACCATGACTTTTGGAGCGGCGTCACTTTTCTTACAGCCCACACGTGCCTCCGAAAGTAGCCGTCAAAGGGTGTGTGCTTTCTCGGTGGTGAGGTTCCAGTCAGAAATCCGTTTTCTAACCTGACCCACTCAGCTGGAATATGCTGGATGGCCCCGCAGGATGCTGCCACTTTAATGAGGCTGCAATATACAGTCTATCTTACAGGCGTATTCTCATCCATCCCGTGGAAAAGGTTGCTTAGCAACTGCAG
>NW_005286450.1:0-500 GCF_000412655.1 Myotis brandtii
TATACGTATATATCTATGTGTTACACATATATTCATATACATATGCATACATATGTATTACACACAAAACAGAAAAACAGAAGTAATAAAGCATATTCTAAACCTTTGTACTATTTCTCCCTTCATCTCTTAGGAAGAGGTACTCAGATAAAAACTTCCTGCTAAAAACTTTTTTTAGAATATTCTTTTGGGCAGTTTCACACCATTTTTCTGAAAACATTAAGCAAGCTCTGTTTTATGTAATAAACAATTTTAGCACCAATATAATTTTAATACAATTCAGTACCACCAGATAGATATGTGCTGATTGAAGAAAAACATGTATAAACTAATATTTATTGATTTCAGAAAAGATATAAATGTCAAATTTCCTTTAGACTAATAAAATGACAGATTAATAGGTTTCTATCATACTCCTGGCATTAGTGTTAGAGTAAAAGGGAGCGGAATAGTTAAAAGGGAGATGGCCAAGTGAGAACTATCTTGTGGAAGAAGAAAGC
>NW_005286451.1:0-500 GCF_000412655.1 Myotis brandtii
ACAATTGTTGACTAAGCCAATATCCTCTCCTTTAAGACTTTGGGATACAATGCAAGTACTGCATGTTTTTGCCACCTGACATTTTAATTTCACGGAGGGGTCACATAGACATTTTAGACCTGATGTCTACCACCCTGTGGACTAGTTCAGTCACCACAAGTTGTTGCTTTGAATATCAGAGATCAAAGGAGTGAATTGTATTTTTAAAAATTCATTCTCAGTACACCCCAATGCGTTCATTCTGAATATCTAGAAATGTTTATATCAATGTATATGGAATGGCTGAATTACAAATCTGGGGTGCGACTTAACCTCTCCGTCTCCTTCACGACACCCCAATACATGCTGATTCCCCACATTCACTGTTTCCTAAATATCCTACGATCCTTATCATTATCTTCTTTTCATAGCCACTTCCGCCGTAGGACACCATCGCACTGTCACTGGGACTATTGCAACAGGCTCCAAACTAGTATTTGTGCTGCAGTGCTGGCTTCTTG
>NW_005286452.1:0-500 GCF_000412655.1 Myotis brandtii
CTTATTCTTAAGCTGGAGTTATGCTGACTCCAAAGATCTATTTCGTCCTGGTGTGCAAATTAATTAGTTACATTATGGTTCCACTTCCATAATTTTAAAGCTTTCAATGAGAAGGATAAATAATTCAATTTAGTTAGAGCCTAACCTGGCCAAGCCTAGTAACTCATGTTGTTTCAAATAAATGTTTAAATGTCAATATTGTCAAAGATTAAGTCAATTCTCCAGGAGAGATGTTGCAGGTTCCAAATAGCTCTAAGTTCACACAGCTCTCCTTTATAAACTAAGGGAATATTCAGCCTTCACAATTTGACAATTTGTCAGCAACAGACGTTGAATTCCAACTCTCAGGAGCTGGAAATGGGGAGTTAGGAAGGGAAATTTCAAATGCCCTCTGGTGTTACAAAGGAGAAAAGTAGTTTCTCCTGCTGAAGTCATTAAGACTCCACCTACAGAGTGAGGTTTGGCAGATCCGGGTACACAAGACAAAGCAGTGGTCTATT
>NW_005286453.1:0-500 GCF_000412655.1 Myotis brandtii
AATCAATAAAATATATTTTTTTAAAAAAGAAGAAAAGTAGATAATCAATAAGCTCTGCATCTATCTAAAAAGTTAAAAAAATCCAAAGAGAGTAAAAGAAAGGAAGAAATAGTTTAACAACAGAAAATAATGATATAGAAAATAAACAACTGAGAAGGTCAGTACAATTCATATATTGTTTCTTTTAGGACATTAGTAAAATTTAAATATCCATATTGATATTAATGAAGGAAAAAGTCATGAAAAATCAATATCAGCAACAAAAAAGAAACCTCACTATAGAGCTTGTAGACATTGAAAAGTTTACAAAAGGATATTATGAACAATGTTTTACCAATCAATCTGAAAATACTGAAGCAATGGAAATTTCTAACAATATAACTTTCTAAAACTAACACAACAAAATATAAATCTTGACTAGTCTCGTTTTCTTTAGTAGAGCTCTTTATCTTTAACAATGAATTGAAACAAACATTCAAGAAAAAAGTATTGGAAACAGC
>NW_005286454.1:0-500 GCF_000412655.1 Myotis brandtii
TAACTAAATGACACTTTTCCTATATCCCATGACAGATTTATGACACTGCCTAAAACCTAATGAATTACGACATTAGTTTCTTTCTCAAAATGCACTTAAAATAACATAGTTTAAAACACCTGTGTAACACAAAGCATGCACTGTGTTGTCAAGTTTTCACCTTCTATCATTTTTTTTAACCAGAAAAAATGAAAATAAGTCTAAGTAATACTTTAAAAACAGTTGTTTTTCCCATATACGGGGCCAGAACTATTAGCCTCATTTTATTTTCCAATGTTTAATTTGAAAGAATAAGCACTTTCTCCATTAACCTTATTCTGTGCCACACAAAAGAGTTTTCATCACATCCTTGAAGATAATTTAAAAGTCCTCTCTAAAAAATGTTGTCCCCTGAAACTCGCACAGGATAAAGAAACTAGAATATAGAAGCAATCTCAAACTCAGGATTAGGAGGAGAAACAGAAAACATTCCTCATTACAAAGATACTCACCATTTCTTA
>NW_005286455.1:0-500 GCF_000412655.1 Myotis brandtii
TCAGGCTGGGTCAAGGTTCAGGGTTTAGTTCCTAGAGATGGTGGGTGAGGTGGATAAGCAAGAGAAATGGAGCAGGAACCACTCAGGGAAGACAAGACCTCAGACTTAATACACGCCAAAGATAGGAACCCATGTGTAGGGAGAAGTGTGCACACTCACTGAGGGAATCAAGGTGCAATGTTGCAGGGCACAGTCATCAGAATTGGGACTCAGAATACTTTGTTACACATACTTCAATCCCTTCTGCCTCCTGCCAGAATTGGATCTATAACTAGTTGTTTGACCTATGTGGGAATGATTGCTAAGTACCTGAATGTCTATCTTCCCTGTCTTTTATATTAGAACCCAGATTTCCATGCAGCACTTGGGGGACCTGAGTAAAACCTCCCTTGCAGCTGGGTGTGGTCATGTACTTAAGTTCAAGTCACCAAAATGTAACTGAAAATGAAATGTGCATTTTCTCAAGTGTGTGCTTTCAGAATGTGCATATCTTTTTTTTT
>NW_005286456.1:0-500 GCF_000412655.1 Myotis brandtii
AAAAAAGAGAAATTGGCTCACAAAATTATCTAAACTGGTAAGTCCTAAATCTACAGGGCAGGACGATTGTCTTGGAGACACAGGAGAGAGTTGGTTTGCAGCTCAAGTCCAAAGGCAGTCTGCTGGCAGAATTCCCTCTTTGGAGGGGAAGAGGGTGATCAGTCTTTTTCTCTTAAGACCTTCAGCTGATTGGAGGAGGCCCACCTACATTATGGAAGATAATGTGCTTTACTTCACCTCTACTGATTTAAATGTTAATCTCTTTCCTATCGATGGCTATTTTAAGATTAAATAAAACTATTTTATTGGTTTAAAAAATGTTAATCTCATCTAAAAGCTACCTTCCCAGAAACATCTACCATGATCCAACCAGTAGACACGTACAATGAACCATCATAACACCCTTCTCCTCTGTTGCTCCACATTCCTTTTGGTGGGTTCACAGCTCTAAACCAGTGGTCTCAACACCCCTGGACACATGTAACAATACCTGGAGACAT
>NW_005286457.1:0-500 GCF_000412655.1 Myotis brandtii
GGCTCTGGACTTGTGAGCACTTCAGAAGTGTGGCCCCCAAGTCTCCCCACTATTTTGTTGGTTTGTATTCTGGGCTTTTTATTCAAGGGCCTGTCTGGCAGGAGATGTCCTACAAACACATCAGCAAGAGCAAATGGCCAATGCTAAAGAGAGGGGGTGGGGAGGAGAGAGAGAGAACCCCCACCTCCCATATAAATGATTTCCTCCTATGTATTTACATCCATCTGTTTCAGAGATGGTGAGTTTGGGGTTCTATCTGTTATTAGGCGTGAGCACACGTGACGCCTGAAATGACCTCATCATGTTGCGTGATTACGGGCTGCCGCCGCCGAACACTTTCAGACGACACCGTGAACTTTAAATTGGCACTCCAATCTCCCGGTGGCCTGTCAGTCATGAGAATCGCGTCTTTATGCCAGCAAGCCCCTCGCGTGGCGTCTGACACGGCAATCTTCAGTAAATTACCCTGTCACTGACAATCGCGCAGTTATCTTGCAAAC
>NW_005286458.1:0-500 GCF_000412655.1 Myotis brandtii
CTTGCCTTAGAATCTGGACTCAGTTTCCCCTTTGTGTCTGCCTCCATATCTTCCTATATGGGCTCCTTAGGGCCATCGAGGGAGGGTCCAGGTCTCCCCAATCCCTCGTCTACCATCAGCCTTCAGAACCTCCCCCACGAAAAATGGATAATAGCACGAAATGCAAAGAGAAGAACTTTATTTTGGTAAATAGGATGTGGTCGGTTCAAATTTGGGAATTATATAGCAGGAATGGTAGAGTACACATCTCACCAAATAGAAACGATCAGCTTAATCACTGTGCAAACACTCGGGGAGGGGCCCACGGCCAGGTGCCGGGCAGGGATACAGTCCCGGTTCATGGGACAAAGGGCTGTGATGATGTCATTTCACCCTGAGGCGGGAGGACAGAGGAGGCCAGCCTGGGGAAGGCAGATAAGGGTTTGCAAAGGAGGCCTTTTCCCCCATTAAAAGGTTGAACTTATTTTAATTATCCTATATAATAAAGAGCTAATATGCTA
>NW_005286459.1:0-500 GCF_000412655.1 Myotis brandtii
CATAATTTCATATCCAGACAGCCACTCTCAACTTTTTGGTGTACATTCATAGCAAGTTGTTGCTGCAAGGAGCCCGAATTTGTTCATATATTTCTGTATAGCCAGACCCTTGGGCATTCCTCTCTCACCACTGACCCAGGGCTTGGCTAATGAGATGGTACCAGATGTATCACAAACAGAGACTTGGAAAGTCTTGTGATTGTGTTTACCCTCTCTTGCTGCTCTTGGAACATACTGCCACCTTGTAAACAAGCCTATCTAGTCTCCTGAATGACAAGAGATAGGTGCCCAGTTGTTTTTGTTACATCAACCCACACTAGCTAGTCCCAGGAGCAGCGGTGCCCATCTGAGTGGCAGCTGAACACAGACACATAGTGAACATAATCAAGACCAGCAGAAGAGCCACCAGCTAAGCCCTGCCCAGAGTCCAAACCCACTGAGTCCTGAGCTAAATAAGTAGCTACTGTTCAAACCACTAGCCTGTTATGCAGCGAACACTA
>NW_005286460.1:0-500 GCF_000412655.1 Myotis brandtii
GAGAATCATTGCTCGGCTGCCTCCTTCACGCCCCACACTGGGGACAGAGCCCGAAACCCAGCATGTGCCCTGACTGGGAATCAGACCATGACTTCCTGGTTCAGAGGTCAACTCTCAACCACTGAGCCAGGCCGGCCAGGCTGACTTCTGTGTTTTAAACCTGACCTCTGAGCATTCGATATGGGGAAATGTCTTCTCTGGAACAGTCCGACCTGGCTAACATGACCTTCCTCCTGCTCTTCCTATCCTCAACCGATCCTCTTCCCAAAGGTCTGAATGTCAGTGCTTTCCATCTCAGGACCTCAGGACCTCCTCAGAGGGCTCAGGACACAACTGCTCCCAGTGAACATTTCAGGATTTCAGAAAAGAGCCCATCTTCTCTTTTGAGCCTGTGTCTCCTGCAGGTACTCCTGTCCACTGAAGGCCCCAGCTGAGAACTTGCGCTGACTCTGGTCTTCCCTCTCACCCATACCCTACCTGGTCAGTCCTCACTCCCACAC
>NW_005286461.1:0-500 GCF_000412655.1 Myotis brandtii
AACTCATCTTAGCAGTCAAGCAGAAAATGTCATAGAATCTACTCCAAGAGCGTAGTGAGAACCCAGCCTTTTGTCTTTTGGGGTACTCTGATAAACAACATGTGTTACAGTTTCACTTAGACCAACATGGCAGTTTTTCTATTAGCAGGATTTTGGTACCATCTGCTGGCATACCTCTTTTTATTGGGCTTTGCTGGATTGAGCTTTGCAGATATTGTGTTTTTTACAAATTAAAGTTTTGTGGTAGCCCTGCACCCAGCAAGTCTGTCAGCACCATTTTTCCAGCAGTGTTCACTCACTTTGGGTCTCTGTTACATTTTGGTAATTCTCACAATATTTCTTTGTTATTATATTTGTTATGCTAAACTGTGATCACTGATTTTTGTTGTAACTATTGTAATTGTTTGGGGACACTACAAACCATGTCCCTGTAAGATGATGAATTTAATTCATCAATGTTGTGTGTGTGTTCTGAATGCTCCACCAACTAGCTGTTCCCC
>NW_005286462.1:0-500 GCF_000412655.1 Myotis brandtii
TCAGTGCGAGGCGAGGACCAGAGCTTTCCGCCTCTTCCTTGGGAGTTTTCTGGGGGCGAGGGGGCAGTGGGGTCCCAGTCACTGACCATGTGCATCTTTTTTCCAGGGCGAGAGTGGCTCCCCTGGTGAGAATGGTTCTCCGGGCCCCATGGTGAGTATGAGCATCCCCCGTGCAGGGCCCCAGACACTCAGACACCCCCTCCAGCCCAGCAGAGGCCCCTCCATACACAACAGTGTTTCCTTTGTGTAAAGTAGACATTCAACTTTGTAGACTGATCTACATTCTGAGCAAAAAGCAAAATGCATTCAATAGACGATTTGGTCAAGGCTCCACTACCTTTTCCTTGAAATAGCCTAACACACGTTGTGTGCTTGCAGTTCTAAACATTCTGTGTAGGAGGCCAGTTGTGCCTGTAACCAGGATCCTGGTCAGTAACAGGAGCGCCTGCACGTTCCTGGGGCAGACAGACCTTTGGTGTGCCAGACTCCTGGTGGAGGCG
>NW_005286463.1:0-500 GCF_000412655.1 Myotis brandtii
AAAAAAACATAAATTGATCTTAATTACTTTTTATGTCAAACTGTCTTTAATCAGTAAAAGCACTCCTCCTCCCATTGATTTCACTGCTTCAGGGATCTGATAATTATAGAAATATATATTTACAATCTAGAACCCCAAATTGAATAATTGTGGGGCCTTTTATTTAAAGTCATGGATCCTCAACTTCTACATTGGTAAATAATGATCTCTGCCTTATATTTAGAAGTGTCATTACAAAATATAACAATATGACACAAACTATAAATCATTGTTCATTTCTATTACTACTATAATTTCATGTTATAAATATTTAATTTTTAAGTATTCATATGAAAGTTAGTGGGTAACCTTTAGCTCAAGTATAATTAATTCTACAATGGAGTATTATTTATGTGGGGAAATGCTTTATACATTTGTTGACATGAATACATTGACATCTGTTATTTCTGGCACTCAAGATGAAATAAAGTAGATGTCAAGACAGCTAAGCTGTAACTATC
>NW_005286464.1:0-500 GCF_000412655.1 Myotis brandtii
CACATTTCTAGATTTGTGAGAAAATGTGTCACATGTATACCAGGGAAGCTGCAAGAACAACTGCTTTGCTTGCATTCTTGTGGGGAAATTCAGTATTATCTGTTCTAATTTCAACTCAGCCAGCATATATTGAACATCTATTATGTGTCAGGCATGGTGTTAGGTTTAGGGGTGTGAAGATGTGGTACCGGTTGTCATGGAGCTTCCCATCTAGAATGGGAGGTGATGGAGAGCCAAATCACAATGCAAAGGCGGTCATTTGTTTGTTTGTTTTTCTGGAAAGTCTTTTTTCCCCCCATTACAAAGCATAGCATGACTTCTTTTTTTTTTTCTGCAGAAAAATCACACAATATAAACAATGACATTGATTGAGGAGAGACAAGGCAATACAATACTCAGGTAGACAAATAGAACCAGACGGTTCAAGAGAAGAGTAAGGGCTCTGTTATGGGTTGAATTGTGATACCCTCAAATGAATATGTTGAGACTCTAATCCCCAG
>NW_005286465.1:0-501 GCF_000412655.1 Myotis brandtii
GATGAGAGGGGGCAGAAGCCAGCAGACTCTGTGGGGTCAGAGGTCAGCGACAGCCAGGGCAGGGGTGAGCGGTAGCCAGGGGCCCAGTGAGGGGGTGGGGGACCTCACCGATAGGCATGAAGGGCTTGGTGTTGAGGCTGGGCTGGGATACCCCGATGGCATTGACAGCAAAGACCCGCATCTCGTACAGGACGCCCTCGATCATCCTGGTGGACTCGTAGGTCGTCTCCGGGAAGACCTCGAAGTTCAGCTTCATCCAGCGCTGGGAGCCCTTCTTCTTCCGCTCCAGGAGGTACCCTGCCCCACCCCAAGCGGAGAGTCGCCGGGGTCATGGAGAGGCCATGGCGGGGGTGTGGGCCAGCTGGGGCAGTGAGGGTCACAGGGACAGGCCACGTGGCCCAGAGAGGCCTGAGGCCATGACTTTTGGGTTGATCTCAAGGTCACCAGCAGCCAGAGTTCACCAGTCATGGGGTCACGGGTCATAAATCCGGGGGTCAGGGG
>NW_005286466.1:0-501 GCF_000412655.1 Myotis brandtii
TCAGGAATAGAACCGCGATCCCCTGGTTCATAGGTCAATGCTCAACCACTGAGGCCATGCCAGTTGGGTATGTCTACTTCTGATACATAATAACGCACCCACACTCAAACAAAAAGGTAGCACGAATAGGAATTAACCGTAAACTAACAAAACTGTCATCTAGAAAGAACAGGATTAGCAAGAGCAGGGGGAGGGTGGCACCGCCATACTGCCCTGCTTTCAAAGTAACAGTGCCACCCCCACCAGGGATTTTCCAAGAACACAAAATGCTGCAATGGTGCGAAAAACTAGGTCAGGAAAGGAAATCATGCTGATACAAACTATGTACTTCAGGCTTAGAGTTTAAGGATTAATATCCAAAGAAGCACTGTGGATATAAATTATTTTCTGGGGAAAAGTGTTATAAATAGTGTCTCATTATCTTACTGACACTTGTGTTACTGGGGAGAACTCATTCACTTACTCATTCATCTGTACTGCTGAAGGAGCTAGAACTGAAAA
>NW_005286467.1:0-501 GCF_000412655.1 Myotis brandtii
AAAAAGTGAGAGTGCACTGCATGTGCTCACAGGGAAAGATATATTATTTATGTGGGGGACAAAAATCTAGGTCCTGAGAAATGTATACAATGGGCAGCATAGTCACTTTTGTATAAATAGTTAAAAGAATATATAAGAGCTATTTATGCATTTTTCTAAAATACCTCATAAGAAACTCTTGACAAAGGAGGGAAAAGATGGAAAGATGGATTTTACTTTTTACTTCACAGTATGGTTTGCATTTTTATACCAAGAGCATACACTAGGGTTTTTATGGTTTGAATGATTGCTTTAGTTTTTTTATTTTATTATCAAAGATTATCTTGTCACTAGGATTATTGAATAATTTCTTTGTGTGTGTGTATATATCAGCATTAAGATAGCATTCTTATATGAATAATATGGTCTTATTTTTTGAGCTCTACTTATATGCCAGACTGACTTATTTAATCCTCACATAGACCATTGACAGATATAGAAATGGAGTCACAGAGGTGAACC
>NW_005286468.1:0-501 GCF_000412655.1 Myotis brandtii
TTCATATATGCCTTGGCAACATCAGCCCTGCCCGACAAAGGCTCCTGATGCAGAGATAGGTGTTGTAATCTTCTCAGAATTGCATCTGTTTCTGTTCAGTGTCTTCCTCAGTAGCAGCACTAGCCCGGGCAAAGGTCTGCCTCAGACACTATGCTTTAAAAGCTTCTATAGCTCCCTGATTCATTGATTGGATCAAAGAGGTAATGTTTGGAGGGAGAAACATGACTTTAATATTGGAATGAAGATCATTAATAAAAAGAAGATGTCTGGAAGCATTGTCAACAATAAATAAAATCTTGTATGTTATTCTCTAAACAGAACTTCCCCTTTTTGCTAGCATAGCAATTCAGGAGGGGATATATATATATATTTGAGGATATATTAGGAGAGGAGCTGCGTCACCCATGGCTTCTTATCGCTCTTGTAGTACACTGACAGTGTGTGCTTACTGATATGCTTCAAGATCTAGGGCAGTGATGGGGAACCTATGACACGCGTGTC
>NW_005286469.1:0-501 GCF_000412655.1 Myotis brandtii
TGCACTGGGCCTCTAGTAGGATACATAATTGTGTCAGACCCTTAGACAGCTCATTATATGTTTAAGTTTATAGTTTATTTCTTTAGGAAAACTGTATAAAAGCAAAATCACACATTCCAATAGCATACCTAATTGACTACATTGAGTGTAGATATTTTCACGGTTTCATCTTTCACTGTGGCAAAGCTATTTGTGAAAGCAAAGATAGCATAGAAGGTTCTTAATAAATGTATGTCCAGTGAACAGATGAATAACAATTATGATATTTTAACTCAGGTGATTTATTTCCTTCCTTTTCCCCCTGTTCTCTCATATCTCTCTAGTGGAATTAATGATTAGTTAATTGATTAACTCTGTGCTTAGCACTGGGATAGTTCTATTATGAGTAAAAAGAAGGTAGTGGAGTTAGTTAGGAGGTGAAGACAAAACTTTAAGACACTATTCATTTGATTTTCAGTCAAGGAACATACAAGAAGCAACCAATGAGTGCATAAATAAGTG
>NW_005286470.1:0-501 GCF_000412655.1 Myotis brandtii
ACCTTTTGGTGTATGGGACAATGCTCCAACCTACTGATCCACCTGGCCAGCGACGACAGCACTTTTAAAACAATATTAAATAAAGCAGAAACTTGAAACGTGATTGTGCTTTATCAAAATCTGAATGTGAATCTTGTTGCAGTGTCCTGTGCCTACATGTCGAGGGAAGTCATTTACTGCTCTCCCTAGCTCTCCTCTCACAGTGACAATGGACTGGCAGTCAATCAAGTAAGCAATCACACTATTTCACTACTTAATAAAAGGCAGGTGTAAGATACTTCAACTGCAAAGAGAATCTATAATTTTCCTATATTATACTATGGTTCTTATTTGTATACATTGGTAAAGTGTATAATAAAAGGCTTGATTAGGAGTTTATGTGTTGAAATGATAATTGTCTTTATTCAAAATCTGTTCTCTATCGGATACTAGAAAGGATTTGATGTGCAAGTATTATGTCCTTTTGCTACTGAGAAATAGTTCATGGTATTTCTCACTTAT
>NW_005286471.1:0-501 GCF_000412655.1 Myotis brandtii
TTTGCAACATTTTGATTATTCTTATATAATCTACCTAATAAAATTTAAGAGAAAATACATTAAAATACTAATAACTTTAGTAGCAGGTTGACTCCTTTGTAAAAAACAATTTCCAAAATGTGAAAAAAATTAGGGATAAAATATTTAGTCTAGACCTTTCAAAATACTTTAAGCAATGCATGTAACAAACATTTATCCTACACAGATAAACACAAATATTTCATAGAATCTTTAACATTATCAACTGGAAGATGCATCATTTATGTACGACAGATGAAAAATCACTGCCAACTGCCAGACATGTGACAAATAAAATGCACTCTCAATTTCAGAGATGTTAAAAACTAAAAGTAAGTGTTTCTTAGAACTGATGAGCTATGCTATATAGGCAACCTCTGTATTTAATAGTTTAACTGAAGTTTGCTTTTTCCTTCAATGGCATTCCCATCTCTCTCAAATTACAGAATACATGTATTTTGTCAGAAGAACAATGATAAAACA
>NW_005286472.1:0-501 GCF_000412655.1 Myotis brandtii
CCTGTGCAAGATATCGGCAGGGCAGGGACATGACTCTCCAGGCCAGAGCTTCAGTTTTTGTTTCATCTTTAGGTCCATTTAACTTAATATCTTTATATGTCTACAGTGTTTTATTTGGCAGAGTGCTCTTATAATTATTGTATTAATCTTATAATAATGTCAAGGCTAAAGAATTAGAATACCACCGCTCTACCTAAATGACAGTACAGATCAATTCAGTGACATGGTAAGAGGTGAATCAAAGGATTGCTTAAAAGGGTTTCACTAAAATGACATTAGCCATAGCCCGAACCTCCCTGGTCACGTACTCAAGCATAAGCACTTTACATGAGTCAAGGTAATCCAGGTTGCCTCTAGTATTTTTCTTGATCTGATAACATTTTTCTTTGTGATAACAAACAACTTCAGAATATAATGACTTAATGATTTGGTTCTGTCTTCCAGTACATGTTCATCTGAGACCCTGGCTGATGGGGTAACCTGGGTCACTGTAGCAAAGTT
>NW_005286473.1:0-501 GCF_000412655.1 Myotis brandtii
TTTATTCCTTAATAAACACCTTTGTCACCTGAAGTTTCCATAGGTCTTGAGGTGGTCACTCTGAGCATCACATCCTGTTGTATGAGACGGTAGCAGAATGTGGTGCGGAAGTTTGACTGAGTGCGGTCAGACTTCAGACTATCCCTGGAATAATGTTTTCACAACAAAAGAAGTCCAACACCTTTAATTAGCTTGTTTCCTTGGCATTCGGCTCTTTCTCTGAAAGCCAGAGGAAAGGAGGGAAGGATCTGGACAAGCATGTGCTTATAAAATGAGGTCATAGTGTCCCTTTGCCTATGTCAAAACCATCATGCAGCCTCAGGGCCTTGACAGACACAGATGGACAGAGGAGCTTCTTGTCCATCCATCCAGGGATGTGAGCGGTCATACAGAGGATGTGCAACCTGTAGAGATCCACCTCAGAAAATGGTGGGGGCTGGTTCCTATGTTTTTGGTTTTAAAATTTTTATTTTATTTTATTTTTAAAAAAATATATTTTAT
>NW_005286474.1:0-501 GCF_000412655.1 Myotis brandtii
TAATATCAATAAATTTTATTTGTTAGCTAATCATCATAACTAGGAAGATATCTCAATAAATCTTGAATTTTAATATTGACTTTAGGGTTAGGGCAAATCACATAAGATTATATTATATATAAAATTCAGAGCTTCACTACAGTAAAAGAAAGCACTTGTTTCTTTTTCAATTTTATTTTAATTCACACTCTAGATATTGTTCCAATGTTTAGATAGAAAAATCAAAAATTGGAAAGAGAGTGAGGAGTAGCTGGACAAAGTTTTCATTCTGTGTGATAGATGAAATGAAAGACCTGTTTTTAATGCTTTAACTTCCGGAGGTTGGGGGCTGTGGTTGTCTCCAAGGCAAAAAGGGAAAACAGCTATCTTCTTTCATAAGCACAATCTGTCATGCTAATTATTTAAAAATATATTTATTCTTTACTATCATATTATTTTAACTTTGCGCTATGATAAAACAAAGTTGCTGGGGAGTAGAAATAACATAGTAGAGCATAGTAT
>NW_005286475.1:0-501 GCF_000412655.1 Myotis brandtii
CTGACGCTCTATCCACTGAGCCAAATCAGCTAGGGTTTTATTCCCTTTCTTGACAAGGAAGAGAAAGGGGCTTTCTGGTTTCTTTCTTCTGTCTGCATGAAAGCTTTCTTTTGAGTGAGTCTGCACATTGAGGGAGTGCACTGGTGAAGTATCACTGGGGTACTTTGATTTAAGGGGTATCAGGTAAACTTTCATACTCTGAAGCCTCAGCAGACCTTGGTGCCACATGCCTACACTTCTACCAAGTGTATTAAGCAGTGCCCCTTTGTTTCAGTTGTTATTTGTAACACTGAACCTGCGCATATGTGGGCAGAGGGCTAATAAATGTTGTGACTTTATTAGATCCCTTGTCACTAGAACTTGAGTTATGTGCACAATAGATGGTAGAAGAGATATAGGTGGAAGAGTAAAGATATATTTTCTTTTCTCATTTACCAATCCTATATGTAAAACAAAAAAGAGAGGGACAAATTGATAGATGATGATGATGATGATGATGAT
>NW_005286476.1:0-501 GCF_000412655.1 Myotis brandtii
CAGCAAGAAGTGTCACAGCCCCATTTCATAGTAAGTTTCTTTTGACCTTGTGTTATGGTGGATAAATTCCCTGTTCTTATTCAAGGGACGATGCCATCTCCAGACAGTGGTGCCGCTAAGCACCTTCCCGGGCCTGAGGGACACTGATTGGTGGTGAGATGACCAGGCAGAGGGGCAGGTGCCTGGGTTGTATTCTTCCTGGGCGTTAGTCTGGCTGTCTCCGAAATGGGCTCGTCATCCCTCTGCCCTCTTCCTCCGGTGCAAAGGATGCTGGGAGAGCATGAGAACGTAAGTTTGAAAGGGAATTTACGCTGCTCTTTCATTCTCTGCCACATTTTGTTTTCTCTGAGTTGGGTCTTTTGTCAGCATGTTCTTTGGAGTAGAACTTGTCTAGGGTTGACTTTGGTTTCTTGGTTGAAGAAGAAACTGGGTAGTGTGCAAATGCAGGTGGGCTGGGATCAGCTATGCAGAGTGGTGAAATGAGTGCGTGCACGACCACAC
>NW_005286477.1:0-501 GCF_000412655.1 Myotis brandtii
CTTAAAAAGAAAAGGATTACATCTATGTGATATTGCTAAAAACATGTCTCCTACAAAAATTTCAGTCCCACAATTTAAAAATCTGGAGACATAATTTCCCAAACCATTAAAAAATCATTTTCCAGAGAGCTTCAAAATTATTTGGCATAAATGGAAAAATTTAATTTCTTCTGAAAGACTTGCATGAACACCTGTTTAACAATTGGGGGTGGAGAATGAAAATAAAGAGCAAACAATCACAATGCACTTCTCTAAGCATCCCTGCAATACCTATCAATTATGAGAGCCCATAAGGTCAAATTTATACTCAGCTAAGAACCAGGCCATCACAAACAATTACTTATACCTATGAGCGCAAGTATGCATGTATAACACTTATAAATGATATAATGGGAGCATATGCTAAAAATTTTATTGATGGGGTAAGTGATCAAAAAAGCTTGAAGATCAATGATAAAATGGATTTGAGATACAGAATTCCATGGATTAATGGAAACAAAA
>NW_005286478.1:0-501 GCF_000412655.1 Myotis brandtii
GGATAATAAAAGTGATTAATCACATATAACATATAATTGAAAGTAACTTTTCTATCAGATATGTTGGTATAACTAGGTCTGTCCACTCAGTCAAGGGTGGGCATTAACTGGATGTCCACTCTGTGCCAGCCACTGTATGAGATCTGTGCACGCAGAGATGAAGAGAGAAGATGATTCCTGCAGACAGCCAACCAGAGAGTGGAAAGTTACAAAACCATGTGACATGGTCTCTGACAGGTCCAAAGATTCTTTCCAACACATTCCTTTCTTTTATTGCTAAAATGATGGGGGTGTCTTGATAAGGTGAAGTAAAGAGGCAAAGGTTTTATTGCCCTAATAATTAGCAAGAGAGGAGTTCCTTTGCCTTATAGGAAGAATCTAAAAAAATTTAGGGCTCTCTCCCTAAATACACAAAAAATTATACAGGCCTAGGAGTCCTTGGTATACTCTTCCAGCATGGAGACCCTCAGCAATGGAACCCTGTCCCTGGGGAGAGGCGGG
>NW_005286479.1:0-501 GCF_000412655.1 Myotis brandtii
GAAAATTCCACACCAATTTTCCATGCTGGTTAGGTCATACATTTCTGTTTGTTGTTTTAGTGTAATAACACGGAGCCGCTCACTCCCACTCAGCAAATCTTCAGCTGATAGGGACGTCCTGAGAGGCGGGCAGAGGGCTCCTGCGATTCCGAGTCTCCCCGGCACACCCTGGGAAGCCTGTGCCCAGTTTGAGGAGCTCGGTTTATAGAACTAGGGCCAAACTGTAGTGTTGACGTGTGTCCCCAAACTCTCATCCTTTCAAATCAGCGCTTCCCCAAGTGTCTCATGTAAAGGAATAAATGCTAGAAAGAGGTTTCTGTAGTCAGATCTGTTTGGGAAAAGCTGTGTGAAACAAAGGTAAACACATTTCGTAACTGTTGGAATTCTCAGATCATTTAATTTCCAAGGGTGCCTGGAAATGTCCAAAAGGGTAATCGATAGTGTTATTTTAACCCAAACCCCACAGCCCTGTTTTTCTCTTTTTCTTCTTTCTTTCATCTT
>NW_005286480.1:0-501 GCF_000412655.1 Myotis brandtii
AACTCTCAGGGACTGCCTGGCAAGTCAGGGAGTTACTGACCCTGGTTCCAAACTCGGGCCAGTGACTCAAGTGAACCACTCCCACCGTTCCCTTTTCAACTCACTAGGAGACCATGGTCACGCCCAAGCAGAACATGGAATCACAAAAAATAAGTGTACATGGGAGGGGAACCAAGGAAAAGGCAGCTCCATGAATCTAAACCTCCCAACACGCACTCTCAGACCTGCACACGTCAGCGGGAACCACAGAGAGAATCTCACAAATCCCACACCTTCAACGTGACCTAGATGGCAGAGAGCACCGCAAACTTCACAGTTCCTGCTGCTGCGAGGAGCAGGCAAGTGACCCTTTCCAGCAAAAAAGAACCGACTTACTCACCTCTATTCTCTGTGGGCAACAAAGCAGATCTAGGAAAAACCACACAGAGGAGAGATGATGGGGAAGACAAAGTCCATTCTGTGGGCAAAAATACTGAAAAAGAATCCTGGTGGAGTGGAGCA
>NW_005286481.1:0-501 GCF_000412655.1 Myotis brandtii
TGCCCCACTGTGGAAAGACCCATCTGCTTGTCTCTTCTCATCTGGGAGCCCAACTGAGCATCTCACATCAGTGTTAACACCATCACCCCAGAGGGACTTGACTGACTCCTGCCCTTACTTTAGCAGGCTGGGCCCGGGCCCAGAGGAAGTAAGAGACTTTCCGGAAGTTGGGCAGGAGGCGACAGCTCAAATTCCTGGCTGGAGCTTTCTGAGGAGCCCCTCTTCTCTTATTCTCCCGTTGTCACCCTACCCTGTACTACCAAGAGCAGGACGCAGACTCCCGGAGGAGAGAGGGCAACAAGCTCAGGCTGGAAGCGTGCAAGGAGCCTGGGGTTTACCCCTGCCTCCGGGCATGACTCTGCCCTGATGATGGGGATGGGGGGGCAGACAGGCTGTCCTGGGGGACTTGGAGATTATTGCTTTGTTTCTTTAACCCATCCATGGCCCCAGCCCTTGGGCCTATCCTTCTGTCCTCCCCTGCTCCCTCCTTTCTTGTTAAAA
>NW_005286482.1:0-501 GCF_000412655.1 Myotis brandtii
AACAGTATCTGATTTCCACCCATAAGTAATCTAACCTCCGCATAAGCTCACCCATGTATACAGCCCAGCTGAATATAAAAGCTCATGCTTTCACCCACAAGCACACAGATGGGCTGAGTACAACAAAGCCTTATTTTTCACATGAGGGTCTCCACCCCCGATGGTTACTTTCAAGGCTTGCTGTCTGTTAAGCGTTGGCACAAGAACGCTGTTGCTTAGATGGACCCATCCATTTCCTCCCGTTCCACCGAAAGCCCTTCTCCCAGGCCATGGAAAGCCTCAAGGCTTGCTCATCCTCATCTCCACTTCAGTAGTAACAGAAAGCAAACAAACATGAATGAGATGCTGGTTCTCATGGGATCTGACTCACAGCACCCGCATTTTCTATGGCACGATACCACGTGGGCCTGAGAGCGCTGGGCTCACGAGGTGTTCCTGGTTGAATAAACAAGGGATAAATATACTTCAGGAAGATGAAAAGGAGAAGGGGGAGGAAACAAA
>NW_005286483.1:0-501 GCF_000412655.1 Myotis brandtii
CATTTTTGCTCTCACTGAAGGATCTAGGTGTTGAGTCATGCGGGGGTGGCTCCTCAGGCGTCGACTGCTCCTCGGGTGGTCACGGCAGTGGCTGCTCCTCAGTTGGAGGTGGCTCCTCTGGTGGGTGCTGCTCATAGAAGTGGTGGCACCTCTTGCTGGTGGGGGCAGGCAGCTCACACAGCTGCTGTTCCTCAGATGGGTTCAGGCTGCTCACAAGGATGCTGCTCCTCAGACAGGGTAGGCTGCACATGGGTGCTCTTCCTCGTACGGGGGCGGGATGCTTGTGAGGCTGCTGCTCCTCAGATGTGGGTGGGCTGCTCTTGTGGCTGCTGCTCGCATGGTTGTGGTGCCCTTGGCTAAAGCATTGTGCCATCCAGAGGGGAACGCACTTTGGAACTCACAGGAGCCCGCGCTCAGGGAGGTTGGAGTCTTGATGACTGTGGGACCATAGCTGAGGCAGCAGGTCCCTGGCATGAGTGGCTTTAGAGTCCCGGGTGTTAT
>NW_005286484.1:0-501 GCF_000412655.1 Myotis brandtii
GGACAGAACAGGGTGGGAGGGGCAAGTATGGCATTTGATTGTCAAGAGACTTGACAAGGACAGATCCTATTTTTATTACTTGGGCATGACCTTGGCTTTCTTACATTAAAAGCCAGCTCCACAGGCTTATTCAAAGTACTCTGGGTGACAGAGATGGAGCCTCTTAGACTGCTAACTATGTCCACTAAATGTAGCAGAAACGGCCAAGTCATGTAGCTGTGCTCATTTGCCTTCTTTATAGTTTCATGTTAAGGAAATAAATTGATTCCCTTTCTTCTTTAATCAGCACAAATTTGGCTTGTTGATGCATACCCAATCCTTTACATTTGCTTTGAACATAAGAAATGTTATTTTCACATTATTGTGTGTTATTTAATTTTTTTAGTGTTTGTCAGGATTTTTATTCTGAGATCCATATCAGGCAGGTGGGAGCACATTACAGAAAGAGGGGGAGATCAGATAAAATGGAAAAAGAAAGTCAAGATAGATGGTTATTGGGGG
>NW_005286485.1:0-501 GCF_000412655.1 Myotis brandtii
AACGTTTCAGGAGAGGAGGAGAGAGAAGGACCCAAGGCTGGAGAGGGACTCGGGGAGGAGGAAGGATATTTTTAAATGTAGGGATGTTTGCAAGCATATACAGAAGAAGGGAGAACACTACAGTAAAGCCCACGTACCCAATACCCAGCTGCATCAATGATCAATGCATAGCCAACCTTCTGTCCTTTCTGTTTCGACCCACTTCCTTCTCCCCAGGAATATTTTGCAGCAAATTCCAGACGTCATATTTCATTTGTAAAGTTTCAATGTGGATCTCTAAAAGATATGGTTTTAAACGTAACCACAATACCATCATCAGGGCTCCCCTAACAAGAACAGTTCCATAACGGCATCCAGTGCCCAGCCCATGTTCTCACTTCCCTGACTGTCCTGAAAATGTTCTGGCCCTCAGTTTTGTCTGTCTTTCAATGGGGATCCAAACAGTCCACACGTGTATGGCTTGTGTCTCCTAGGTCTCCCCTCTGTAGATTTCCCCAGCAC
>NW_005286486.1:0-501 GCF_000412655.1 Myotis brandtii
GATGGGTGCACACTCTTCAACATTCCTTCCACTGAGAGAGGGGTCTCTGTCCCCTTGGAACCAGGGGGCTCTGTGACTGCCTTGGGCAGTCGGTGACGCAGAGTGATACCATGTGACTGCAGAGAGTAGGTTACGAGAACCACGTGGCTTCTGCCTTGTCTCTTGGAGCACTTGTTCTTCAGCCACAATATGAAAAGCCCTACTACCTGAGGCCAACATGGGAGAGACTACAGGGAGAGGGGAGCGGAGGGGAGGGGAGGGGATAGGAGTGGAGGAGAGGAGCCCCCAAGGAGGCCAGCTCGAATCCCAGCTGTCTGCAACCACATGAGAGACACCAAGTCAGAGCTGCCAACCGAGCCTGCTGATTCCCAGAATCATGAGAGATACTAATTATGGTTACTGTTTTAAGCCACTATGCTCTGGGATAATTTTTACACAACAGGTCATTGGAACAGCCCCACAGCGTAACATGTTTGGAAAGACTGGCCAGTGCAGGCTCAG
>NW_005286487.1:0-501 GCF_000412655.1 Myotis brandtii
TGCAAGCATCTGGGATGTGCCCGTTCCTCAGCCACCTGCAGCTAAGCAACCCGCTGAAGATGGGATTCCTCTGCAGCCTGGGCATCTCCGGGGTCCAGGGAGAGGACTTTAGAGGGAGTCAGGTTGCCCTGAGCCCACCCCTTTCCCTGGGATGAGTGAAGAACAGACAAGGCCCAAGCCTGGGATAATACCTTGGAGTAGCTGGATTAAGACTTACACCAGGGTATTCCCAAACCCAGAGCCATGGGACTCACAGCAAAGGGGTCCTGCTGTGAGTTAAGAAAAAGGATGATGCAGTGAGCTGCTTGGAGGAGAGGTCCACACCCTTTCTTGTTCACCATTGAATAAGCAGCACCTAACACAGTATCCTGCACGTAGTAGGCATACATTAGAATTGGTTGAATGGACACATCAGTGAGATTGGGGAGAGAGGGGTTATTGGTCAAAGGGCCTACAGCCTAGCCAAGTGAGTCCTACAAGGAGCCTCCCCCCCTCCCCCCC
>NW_005286488.1:0-501 GCF_000412655.1 Myotis brandtii
ACATTAAGATCCTTAATATAGTCATATCTGCAAAGTCACTTTTGCTGTATAAAATAACATATTCAGAAGTTTTGGGGACTAGGATATGGACATCATTGGGGCTATTATTCTACCTACTGCATTCTACTTTTTGTCTCCCAAAGATCTACTTCTCTCCCACATGTAAAATACATTCTCCCCCATCCCAACATTTCCAAAGATGTCAGTCCATTACAGCATCAACTCAGTCTAAAAGCTCATCGACTCAAAAGTCCCAAATCTCATCAGGTATTGGTCAGTCTCTGGCTAATCCTTAGGCACAATTAGTCTTTATCTGTGAACCTGTGAAACTCAAGAAATGATTTACCTGCTCCCCAAATGGAGGGGTAGACATAGGATAACCGATGCAGGTATGCCAATTTAAAAGGGGAGAAAATGGAAATAACAAAGAAGTCACCAGTCCCAAGCAACTTCAAAACCCAGCGGGGCAAATGTTGGGTTCCCAAGCCTGGGAACAATCCT
>NW_005286489.1:0-501 GCF_000412655.1 Myotis brandtii
GGTGAGGGTTCAGTGCTAAAATAAGGGTTTTCTTATTCATCTGGTTGTCGTTGCCTACAAAAATTTCTCTGTGTGTTTTCTTCCCTTGATTACAAAACCCCCGCCCATCTAAGAGCACCTAATGGGACGTGGTGCATGAAGGCGCTCTTACCTGAGGACAGAAGCATCCTGAGGCACCCCAGGGTGCATGGCTGATGATCTGTGATGGTGTTGATTTGAGCAGCGGTGTTCGTACAGGCCAGAAAGGTGTGCTGTATTTTGTTTTGACGTGGAGTGCAGAGGGTGTTTCGGGAGCAGAAAACCAGAGATATATCGAGAGGTAGAGTGATCGACTGACCTGGTGGCCAAGGACACTCTTGGGTTGGGCAAAGCAAGTCTCATCCGGGGGACTCCTCAGTCCTGGACGAGCTGGGACCATTGGTCCCTCTATATGAGAACTCAGAATTGAGTGCAGAGCAAATGTAAGTGGTGCTTTTGCAGGATCAAATACATGCTTTAAGA
>NW_005286490.1:0-501 GCF_000412655.1 Myotis brandtii
CTCTCTAAATCAATATAAACAAATAAATAATAAAAGAACACTTTGTATTATTCATTAAAGCTAAACATGCTGCTAGCTGTGACCTAGCTTTTCCACCCCTCGTTACAGGACCGAAGGAAACTCGCCCGTCACCAGAGAGCTGTGGAGAGCACCCATTTAGCAGCACTGTGACAGCCCACACCGGAAACCACACTGCTTTGGTCTGAATGTCTGAACCCCCAAAGATGACAGCATTAGGTGGGGCCTTTGGGAGTGAACACAGAAGCGAGTCCTCACCAGAACTCAATTGTGCCGGGACCTCGACCTTGGACTTCCCAGCCTTCAGGACTATGAGAAATACCTGTGTTGCTGATAAGCTACCCAGCCTGTGGTATTTTGTTACACAGTCCAAATGGACTAAGACACACTCTGAAGCAGTGAAAATGAATGAACTATGAACAACACCAATCAACATGGGTGTGTCTTTAAAATATGTTGGTGAGAGAAGCAAGTCAAGCCTTG
>NW_005286491.1:0-501 GCF_000412655.1 Myotis brandtii
CCAATGGACACAGACACTGGGGCAGTGGGGGCTTTCTGGGGTGGGAATGGTTGTGGGGGTGCGGCTCAACTGGAGAAAAAGAAGACATATGTAAAACTTAAGAGAAAAAAACGCAAAACAGGTTTTCAAACAAACAACAAAAATGTCTTCACAAATGCATGCATTGTTATTGCTGTCTGTGCACATAATGAATAACAGGCATATGGTGACTACTTATAAGCTTTGAAAGAGATTACTTTGTCACTGATCACGATGTGCATCTGTTATTGATATAGTGAGAGTGATTTGTACACTGAAGAGCTAGAAGCAAACTTTGTAATTTATGCAATTATTCAGTTAATGGTGACAGAAATTTGAACAGTGATATTGAGACTGATGTTATTTATGGTAACAAAATTGTGCATAACAGAACTATGCAAAGAGAGAAATCTATAATAATTTGGATAATTAAGAATAGTAGACAAAACTAAAAAAATGGCCAAATTTCAACAGCTTAATAAT
>NW_005286492.1:0-501 GCF_000412655.1 Myotis brandtii
CCCTTGGCATCATGGTGTCTAAATCTCAGCGTCAAGGAAAGCATTGTGACCAATGCCTATTGAAATCAACCCTCCTCTCCTCCACTGATCATCACCTCCCTAATTCTGGAAACAGAATATATAGAGGCTTAAAGCTTGGGTCTGGAATCACCACTTGTCAAATACTGACTTCTCCACTTTACAGCTGGGCAACCTTGGGCAAGTTTTTTACCCCTCCTCCCCCATCACTCAGTGGTCTTATCATTAAAACGAGGCTAAACAATAGTTCTCATCTCCTAAGGTTGAAATAAGGAGATGATTTATATAATACATTTGAGCATACCTGACAGAGAGCAAATATTCAATAAATGTTAGCTGTTAATACTATTATCATCAAGGCCCATCTATCCTGACAAGTGGAGAATGGAGAGGATGGGGAGTCAGATATTTTCCTCCAAGTTCTTCCCTAATAATTATGCCTTAAGGGCACATACAGCCATCACTTTTTGAGATATACTAGGT
>NW_005286493.1:0-501 GCF_000412655.1 Myotis brandtii
GCCAAAGGAGAATTAGTACCTTGGACAATTCCCCCCACAGAGCTGGTAAATTTACTTACCTCGACAATTTAGCAAAGAAGAATCAACAAAAGAAAATGCCCCGGTAAACGTTTCTGCCCCATCACTAGGCTAATAAAAACTCACTGCTTCTTAGAGTATTATACAAAAAATAAAGGATGGAAAATGCTACTTTGAATGAAAAGTTTTGTCTAATATGTCCCCATTTGTGTTATTTCTTTT
The DNA here is from genome assembly GCF_000412655.1 of Myotis brandtii. Lineage (NCBI taxonomy): Eukaryota > Metazoa > Chordata > Mammalia > Chiroptera > Vespertilionidae > Myotis > Myotis brandtii. The sequence continues at coordinate 241 of NW_005286493.1, forward strand.
GAAGAACAAACTGAAGCTATCAAACCAGCGAAGACCTTTGGTTAATGACTGAAACGGACGTGGCGATATTTAACAGTAACTCACAGGATCCGCAGGCCCACAGAGCTCTCGGAAGGTCTTGGCAGGGTTCGTCTGCAGGATCTCCAATGCCACGCAAGGGCCAGAATATATTTCTGTCACCATCTCCTGGAATATGTAATATAAAATATTAAAAATTAAAGTAAAAATTACCTTTGACTTCTTCCCCACCTATACTCTACA
>NW_005286494.1:0-501 GCF_000412655.1 Myotis brandtii
TGGGTGTGTTCTGTCCAAACACTGTTGAAGCAAGAGATAGATCTGGGATCACAAGGGCACTGCCTCAAAACATGACTTTTAATAGCTATATTCTATTATTGGATGTGTAGGGTGACCAAATTTAGCAAATAAAAATATAAGATGTCCAGGTAAATTAGAATTTCAGATAAACAACGAATAATTTTTTTAGTACAACTATATTCCAATGTGAATTTTAGATAAGCAATGAACAGGTTTTATTTAGAATAAGTATATCCCATGCAATATTTGGGACATAGTTATCCTAAAAAAATTTATTTGTTCTTTATCTGAAATTCTAATTTAACTGGGTAGCCTCTATTTTACATGACCACCTTATGATGTGCCATAGTTTATCTAACCAAGCTTCCATTGTTGGGCATGTAGATTGTTTCCAATGTTTTACTGGTATAAAAAATATGAAGTGGTATATGTTTGTACCCACATCTCATATACAGTGGGGCCTTGACTTACGAGTTTAAT
>NW_005286495.1:0-501 GCF_000412655.1 Myotis brandtii
GCAGTGGCAGTCTGCTCCTGAAGCACCCTTGCCGATGGCTCTAGCACACACGTTTGACTCATGTCAAGCCAAATCCTGGCTTCCCATAGCTTGCTTTCTCAGACCTCCCAGTTCACCTCAGGGCCACATAGGGCCCATCCAGTCCTGCCACCCACCCGAGGGTCACCTGGAAACCTGGGGATGATGACCATGCCTCTCAAGGCATCATCTCCAAGTGGACCATTCTTGGAACTCTTCTGGCAAGATCTCTAGGTGGCTGAATCCCAGGGTCAAACCACAAGGTCATAGGTGCTGGATCCAGAGTTAGAGGTGACTGAGGCCCTGCTCAGGAAACATAGCCAAGAAGTGAAGCGTGGACCTGAGTGGGGAGGGAGACATGGGGGTTGTGGGGGCTTCTGCTGTCTGATGGGTTGAGCATCCAGCTCAGGATCCTGCTGCTCATCTGTCCTGGGTCCTAGGGGAGGGGCCTGCACATGGTATGTTCCAAAAGGTGGGCCAAGT
>NW_005286496.1:0-501 GCF_000412655.1 Myotis brandtii
TAACATTGGACGGAAACCTTTATACCCCAAGTGGTTCCCGAAGGGGGAACTTCTCTCTCACAAACTCACAAGACCCTGAAAGTCTCACTGGGAGCTCAGTTCGTAACGTCATAAAGGGTCTCAGTTTCAAAGACAGTTTTGATTTTTAAAATATCCTCAGTTGTGATCAAACCCACCCAGGGCCCCGGTGGCTCCTCCGCGCCCCTCCCGCTCTCTCCCTGTTGCTGAGCCCACTCACCCATCCGAGCCCGGCCTGGAGGGCGTGCTGTCCGATGACAGGGAGGAGACCGAGGCCACCGACAGGGGCCGGGACGAGGAGGGCATGGTGAAGGACCGCACCATGGACCGCGGGCGGCTGCCTCGCCGGTCATCCAGGCTGGAGGGCTGCAGGGGAGGAACAGGGAGGGACGGAGAGAGAGGCTCGTTGGATGTTCGTACCAATGGACTTCCGGTCTGGCGGGGTCAGAGTCTTGGACCACGTTGTCTTAACAGCCTGGAATC
>NW_005286497.1:0-501 GCF_000412655.1 Myotis brandtii
CATAGGCAGGCACGTGTGCACACGCTGCGGGCGGGGTGTCACGCGAAGCTGGGCTGCTCCTGTTTCGGGTGCGACGCAGTGAGGGAGGCAGCCTGGAGGAACGGACGAGGGAGCCGGCCGGGAGCAGCAGGGCTCCCGGGGCCCTGTCACCGAGGGTGGGACATCTACCTGACAAAGATGCTCTGAAGAGATGCCTGAGCAACCGGCTCACCTGAAGACCCTGAAACCCTATGATTCTGCAGGAGCCCCTAGGAATCCTACCCTAGATTCACGGGTCCCAGCTTTGCCGGCTTCAGCAGCGCCAAAGGGATGCCTGTAAGCAGATATCCTACCTTCTCTGAGTTTCCTGTCTCGCTACCCTTAAATTAAGACTAACCTTCCTGGGATGCCCTCCATCCAGAGCAGCTGCGGGGTCACAGGAGAGTAAAGAGCGAGCTTTTCCTCTGCGGTAACTTAGAACAGAGAGGATGCCACGAATATGGACCTCATCCCCTCACCCAC
>NW_005286498.1:0-501 GCF_000412655.1 Myotis brandtii
GGGGGGGTTGTGGATTTGGGGGAATGGAAATGTAGGTTGTGTTTTTATCCTTGTAGCTCTTAAATAATTTTTAAATACAAAGAGAAAATACTAATATAGCTAGTCATGTTCACACTAGAAGCCGTCTCTAATTCTTTAGAATAGTGATGTCTACATTTCATAGATAATTGGAAACTCATATGTGTGTGGCCTGAATTCTCTCTCCTAGTGATATTCAAAACTATGAATTTTTCTAGGATAATATATAAAGAGTTCTTCAAAATTATTTAGTCAACTATTAATAAAAATGCACATATAGCCTACCAAACCTAGGGATTCCTCATTTCTTTTGGTTAAGCCTTATGTGAAGCCTCATAATTACAATATACTAGAAATGGCAAGACCCTAAGAGACAGACTAATTAAGAGTTTACATTGTTCATTTACTCCTTATAAAATATCATGCTAAGCAATTTTTAGATATTTCCCACACTACTTCCAGTTCTTTGCCTCAAGGTCAGAC
>NW_005286499.1:0-501 GCF_000412655.1 Myotis brandtii
ACCAATTATTGAAGAGATGGTCCTTGCACAAGTGTATAGTCTTGGCTCCTGGTCATAAATTAATTGATAATATATGTGTGGGTTTATTTCTGAACTTCTGATTCTTTTCCATTGAACTATGTGTCTGCTTTTATGCCAATACCATACATTTTTATTACTACTGCTATGTAGTATAGTTTGAAATCAGGAAGTGTGATGATTCCAGCTTTGTTCTTTCAAATTGCTTTGGCTATTCAGGATCTTTTGTGGTTTCACAAAAATTTTAGGATTAGTTGTTCTATTTCTGTGCAAAAAAACTGGCATTTTTCATAGAGATTGAATTGAATCTGTATATTGTATTGGCTATTATGAACATTTTAACACTATTGATTCTCCTAATCCACGAGCAAGGAATAGCTTTCCATTTATTTCTACCATCTAGATTTCTTTAATCAATGTCTTATAGTTTTAAGTGTAAAGAAATTTCACCTCCTTGGTTAAAATTATTCCTAGGCATTTTAT
>NW_005286500.1:0-501 GCF_000412655.1 Myotis brandtii
TGTAAGGTGGCTGGGATGGATAGGGAGTCTCCCTCTTTCTGCATCTGTTAGGGTTACCTTTAGAATTACACAAGTTAACGTATATAAAGAGCAGAGAACCGCGCTTGAAACAAACAATGCGCACTGTGCGGTTTGTTGAAACGCATTTAGGGTTTCAGGGCTTTGTGCACTGCTGTGGGGATCCTTAGACACAAGAGAAATACCTTCCCTGAAAGAAAGATGATTTTGCTTCTAGGACATGCACAGTGTCACCCTGCCCTCCCACCCCCACCCACTACTCTACAAACAGGCATTAAGAGAGGTTGCCTTGATCTTACAGAGGGGTGATGCCCGAATGTACTTCCGATTGAAGCGTGGGGGTGGGAGACTGGGACTTGTTCAAAGAAGGCGCTGTGGCAGCAAAATTCCCCAAAATGACTTTATGACTCGGAGTCGTTAGACCACCTGTAAAATAACGGGCACAAGGGTCTCAGATTGCTTTGAACGTGTGATGAAATGCTC
>NW_005286501.1:0-501 GCF_000412655.1 Myotis brandtii
ACTATAATTATAAGCCTCCTGGTAAAGCACAAAGCAAAAACTTACAGTAGATAGAAAAATTATAGAGAAAGGAATCTAAGCACACTACTATTGAAAATCATCAAATCACAAAGGAAATGAGCAAGCGGAGAAGACAAGAAATAAAGAATTACAAAACAGCCAGAAAAACTGTTAACAAAACGGCAATAGTTAGTCCATACCTATGAAAAAATTACTTTAAATGTAAATGGACTGAATTTTCCAATTAAAAGACATAGATTGGCTGAATGGAGTAAAATAAAATAAAATAAAAACCCAACCATATGCTGCCTACGATAGACTCACTTCAGCTTTAAGAACACACTCAGACTGAAAGTAAAGGTGTGGAAAAAGATATTCCACTCAAATGCAAGCCCAAAGAAAGTCGGGGTAGCTATACTTGTATCAGACAAAACAGTATTTCAGCCAAAAACTGTAATAAGACACAGAGATCATTGCATAATGATAAAGGGGCCAATTCAA